>NW_019154101.1:32520519-32626712 GCF_002288905.1 Enhydra lutris kenyoni | reverse complement strand
CTGAAGATTTTTTTTTTTTTAAAGATTTTATTTATTTATTTGACAGACAGAGATTACAAGTAGGCAGAGAGGCAGGCAGAGAGAGAGGAGGAAGCAGACTCCCTGCTGAGCAGAGAGCCTGATGTGGGGCTCGATCCCAGGACCCTGGGATTATGACCTGAGCTGAAGGCAGAGGCTTTTAACCCACTGAGCCACCCAGGTGCCCCGCCACTGAAGATTTTATAGCAGTCACTGGAGACAAGTGGACCAGGTAGACAGTTGGCAAAAAGTGCTCTATGAGCGGGGAAGAGTGTGTGCAAAAGCACAAAAGCAAAGGAGAAAAATCACAGCACATCTGAGGCAACTAGCTAGAAGCTGGAGTACCGAGAGAAAGGAACACACTTCCAACCTTCCCAGAGCCTGCGGTCTGGTGGGGAAAGAAGATCAATACAGGGCAACCTGAATTCTGTCAGGTTAGCACCATGATGCCCATGGGTCACACGCAGGGTACTGCATCCTTCCCTGGACAGTGCCCAGTACAGCCTGACTGCAGTGGAGAGAGCTAGTGGTAAGGACCAATCATCTCCGATGGGGAAGAGTTCAGGACTAACAGGAGCTGTGAGACCTACCTTGGTTCACTAGGTCCTCTCCAGCCTGGGTTCCACACACTGTCGTAGCCTCCTCCACCCTATCCCCTTGAGCTCGGAGCTGCAGCTCCATGGAGCTTCTTTTTGTTCCTCAAACACCCCGGGCTCTCCCACCTCCAACCTTCACACATCCTGAGTTTTTGACCCAGGCTAATGCTATTCCTCTTTCTTGCAGCTAACTGCCACACAGCCAGTTCCAACTTAGATGCGACTTCCTCCAGGAAGCCTGCCCTGAAACCCTGGGGAAGGAGCCCTCCCCCATACCACTGTGCACCCTCTCCATTGCACTTGGCTGGAACTACCAGTTTCTTGGCTTTCACCATGAGATGGTGAATCTTCGACGCAGATTCGACCTTCGACCGTCGACGCAGGAATCTGACTATAATGTTCACTGCTGAGTGACATCTGGCACCAAGAGCACAGGCTCAATAAATACCGGTTTCAGGGACACCTGGGTGGCTCAGTGGATTAAAGCCTCTGCCTTCGGCTCAGATCATGATCCCAGAGTCCTGGGATCGAGCCCCGCATCGAGCCCCGCATCGAGCCCCGCATCGGCTTTCTGCTCAGCGGGGAGCCTCCTTCTCTTCCCCCACCCCACCCCCCGCCTCTGCCTGCCTCTCTGCCTACTTGTGATCTCTGTCTGTCAAATAAATAAATAAATCTTAAAAAAAAAACCGGTTTCAAGCTGAAAGGACAAGAGCATGGAGGGGGATGAAACTCTGACTGTGGAAACTGTCACCGCAGAGTTGCTGATTTGGAGCAAGAGTGTTCAGAGACAGAAAAGGGAGGTAAAGGGGCATGGCAAACACCTACAGAAAGGAAGGGGGAGCAAGAAATAGGGAAAGAGCAGGTGGATGTGCAGAAGAGAACGCCAACCATGCAGGGTCAAAGAAGTAAAGGCAGTAGAGAGTTTCCTTATGAAGGCAGTAACTCAGGGAAAATGCAACAGGAGAGTCAGAAAGTATGAGCGACTGGCAGAAGAATATGCGTCAATTGGGGTCTGTTTCCCAAACAAATAAGGGACTAAAAAAGTGGGGTTGTATGAAGTGTTTACTTTGGAGTGATGATTTGGAAGAAACAATTGTATCCAGACAGATTGTAACTAATTCCCAGTAACCTTGAAAAAGAAGAATGAAATCCAAGTTTAAGTGATACTGACTGGTACCCCAGGTTTTCCATCACCTCCTAATTGAAAGCACT
This sequence comes from Enhydra lutris kenyoni, assembly GCF_002288905.1. NCBI lineage: Eukaryota > Metazoa > Chordata > Mammalia > Carnivora > Mustelidae > Enhydra > Enhydra lutris. The sequence continues at coordinate 32,624,886 of NW_019154101.1, read as the reverse complement.
CTTTCTATCTGCTACGTTATTTGTGCAAATATTATAATTTAAGAAGTGTTTATTGTGGCAGGAGCTCTTTCTGCCCATGGGTCCTATTTCTGTGCTTTAATAAAACTACCTTTTCCACCAAAAAATAAAAATAAATAAAAAGTGTTTATTACAATAAGATGCAAAATCTTGGGTCAATGCATCCACATAAAATTCAGTATCAAAAATTAGTTTCCAAATATTGAGAGCTTTGTGTTGGTCAAATTACATCCACAACAATTACATTCAATTTGAGATAACTTGAGAGATGCTAAAAAGTTAAAATATAATCAGAAGGCACAACAAAAAGATAAGCCATGAAAATAATAGTAGAAAAAAAAAAACCTATAGATGTTAGTGTGATGGACAGGTGACATTTTTACTTACCTGGCTCCCATTCCCCACTCCCGCTTGAGAAGTCTAATTTTTGTTTGGGTTCAGTCTTTTCCTTCCTGTTCTAAACCAGTGAATTTCAGTAGAGCCTCACCCTAAATTCCAGGAGTAGGTCAGAGCCAGAATAATTGATTTGGGGCATAAGGTCTGTGATCCCATCCTAAACAATGAGGTTCAGCCCTCGGACTTTGCCAGATCAGTAAAACAACACTTTCCTATTAGGTGCTAAGATGTCAGTTTAGAACCCCTAATGTAAACTGTGACCATGTGAAAAGAGCCTTTCAGGAATGAAGTTAACACTAAGAAAAGCCCAGCCATGTTACAATGATTGTGTCTGTATATGACCCTGGCCTTTCCGGTTGCATGAACCAATCAGTCTTTTCTGGCTTTGCTTGTGCTGGTTTGATTGAGTTTCTGTTACCTGTACTCTAAGGATTCTTGAGCCATAAAGTCAGTCTAGAGAGGACCTGCAACCATTTTCTTTAAATTAAAGCTTCTTTTATGTATTTATGTGGTAGCATTGTTTCATGCTGCTGTATCGGGTAGGATAGATAGATGTAATAGACAGATTCGGGAGCCGTATAAGAAAGGAATTTCCTAATAATCAAAACTGTCTAGGAATGAATAAAGTTTGTACCTGTTACTGACAACACTGATGCAAGTAGTATAGATCTGTGAGGGTTAGTGAGGAAATTAGCCTAAACGGAAGGGAGAATGAAATGTCCAAGGGGATTACGGTCCTCTCCAATTCTCAGGTTTTCTGTTTTCCTCCAACTCTGAACATTTATCTCTTTAAAACTGCCCCCCCCCCCAAAATCAGCAGCACACTTCAGACCTAGCTCTCCTTTAATAATGACACTCAAAGGGGCACCTGGGTGGCTCAGTGGGTTAAAGCCTCTGCCTTCAGCTCAGGTCATGATCCCAGGATACTGGGATGGAGCCCCGAATCGGGCTCTCTGCTCAGCAGGGAGCCTGCTTCCTCCTCTCTCTCTGCCTGCCTCTCTGCCTACTTGTGATCTCTGTCAAATAAATAAAATCTTAAAAAAAAAAATGACACTCAAAGAGGAAACACTAGTATTAAGTAGTGTGAAAACCTGCATAATATTAAGCAGATATAGGCAGATCCAATTTAAAGAAAGAAGGCAACCAGCATCTTTATAATTAGTTACACACAAGACTCCTTATCTATGTTAATTCATGTAATTCTAAGAAACCTTGCAAAGTATGCATTATTTAAACACATTTTACAGGGGGCGCTGGGTGGCTCAGTTGGTTAAGCGTCTGCCTTCAGCTCAGGTCATGATCCCGAGATCCTGGGATTGAGTCCCACATCAGGCTCCCTGTTCAGTAGGGAGTCTGCTTCTCCCTCAGCTCCCCTACCTCTGCGCCGGAACCCACTCCCACCTGAGCTCTCTCAAATGTATAAATAAAAATCTTAAAAGTGGGGGGTTGGTCACCTGGGTGCCTCATTCGGTTAAGCATCTGCCCCCAGCTCAGGTCATGATCCCAGGGTCCTGGCATCAAGCCCCTGGCATCTTCTCCCTCTCCCTCTGCTGCTCCCCTCGCTGATGCTCTCCCTCTCTGCCAAATAAATAAATAAAATATTTAAAATAAAATATTTTAAAACACCCATTTTATGGATAATGAAACTGGGTCAGAGAACTCCCCACAATTAAATGCTGTTTTTACATCATTCTATTTTTTTCTTTTCCTCTTCCTCATCTTCTTCCCAGTCATTATGCAAAGTATGCTAAATATAATAGTGAGTTGTGTTTGTATGGAATATTACATGCTGAGTACACACCAAGGCAGAACAGTTACAAAGCAAGAAAGGCTCCCAGCCCAGACCCCTGCAAGTAGGAAAACAACAGACTTAGGAACTACTGCTAGCACATATAATTTGGCATGATTTATTTATTCATTTTATTATTTAGCGGGGACAAAGCGGGGCAATACTCATTGTTGTTACACAATCCTTAAGGCCCATGACATTGTATAAAGTACAGAAGGCTGGGACCGGAATAAGCAGCAAGATGAAGAACAATGAAGAGGCCATCCGCAGAGCAAGTCTAAGGGAAAGAAAGATTTTCAGTGGGAGCTCAAGGCAAGGCGGTGGCAAATGCTGGTCGGGTCCTCTAACTGTGTCAGAATCTAATTAGCCATTGTGCGTGGGAATCACAAAGAAAGCGGAATGTCAGGGAATTGGGCCATATCCCGAAATGCTCCACCATCAATACACACTTAAGAATATATTTTAGGGCCTTTTTATAGTTTTTGTTTTGTTTTGTTTAAGTTTAGAGGCAATACATGGAGATTTTCGAATGTTCGAGGAATAAAGCCTGCTGGAGTGGGGACGCCTGGGAATCAGCAGCCTGCGCCGCACCCACGCCCTGGGGCTGGCCACGTTTCTCAGCTGTCCTTGCAATCTCTGACTAGCAGCTGGTGTGGGTCAAGGGATGACTTGGGTTCCTTCCTGCCTGCCCGCTGGCGCGCACACGCTCCATATTTGGTCATCCCTGCTCCAAGTTTGGGAGCTGGCCCGGAAGGGGTCCCAAGCTCCTGTCCCTTGCAGGCCACCACATGGTCACCACCCGCACCAGTGCAGGGTTAGGGAGCGCAGGACTCGGGGGGCCGGGGCCGCATGGCGGGCTCCGGGGCTGCCCCCAAAGGAAGGGCCGCGTCCCGGAAGCCTTTGTCTCCGCGGGTCCCGCGCCAGCGCCACCCGCCCGCGCTCCCCGTGGCCGGTGCGCCCCGGCGAGCCGCGAAAGCCAGCACCCCAACCGGGAGACGGAAATGGAATGATCCCGGGGCTCCCCGAGTCCCCAGAGTCTCTCACCCACCCACCACTCCCACCCACCACCCCCACGATCTGGAGCGTAGGGTGCCGCACCCCACCGCCCGCGCCGCAGACTTCCCGGCGCGGGCGCGGGGGCCATCGCAGTCTCCCGGGGAAGCCTCGCCCCTCGCACCGAGCCCTTCCCCGCGGGGCTGTGCAGAACGCGCCCCCGCGCCACCTGCAAGTGCAAAGCCGCCGAGCCGCACCGCAGAGGAAACCTTTGCCTGGCCGCCGGATTCCCGGTCGCCCCCGGCCGGCACAAGGTCACGTGAGCCGATGCGGAAGTCGGCGGGAGACGCGGGGGCGTGGGGGCGCGCCCACCTGGCCCCCAGCGCGGGGTCTCAGCCCTATTCCAGTTGCAATCTCCACGCGCCTCAGCCCCTCCCGGCCCCATCTCCCCACCCGCAGCCCCCGATCGCCCGTTCGCCTGCCCTCCACCGGACACCTCCGTCCGTCTTTACACCTGCCTGTCACCTTCCCGAGAGACCCACTCACCTATCCGCCTCTTTCTCTTTTCCTCGGGAAAGCTGGGGCAGCGGCGGTCCCGACCCGGTTATCTTCTTCAACACACCGAGGAGGAAGAGGCTGAGGAAGGAAGTGACTGAGGCAGAAAAGAAAGACTGGTGTGGAGGAGGGGGGTGGGAGGTAAGAGTTTAAGCGCTCGAGGAAGGGGCCGCCCACACTCCCAGGGACGAGCCTATGAGGAGGAAACTCAGCGGAGGAGACGCCGGGGAAGCGGGCCGACTCCAGACAGGTGGCAGGACGCCCGAAGCTTCTAGGAATAGGACTCGAACTTCGATTACTGCCACCTTTCCCCTGCTCCACTCGGTGCCGATGATCTCCAACCCCCGCCTCTGATCCTGGTCTTAGATTTCCTTCCAGGATCTCCTAACGTTAGAAATGAAGCACCCCCAATGTGATGACTGCTGGGGTCTAGAAGGAACGTGACATTGGTTCTGTATGCCAGGAGCAGGGGTCTCCATAAAACTACGAAATGGCACAGTCTGATTGGCGGGGGGGGACGTTCTTAAAAACCAACTTGTTCTATTGCAAAGAAATTTTACTTGGACAATGCTAGTTCTTGATCCTGAGTGAACATAACTTTCTTCTCTTCTTCATTCATTATTTCCTACATGTAACTGCCTAGTTCAATCGAGCTATTTATACTTCCTTTATTTTAGTCACTGTTATTTCACTCAGTGTGTTTTACTCGCGCGCCAAAGAGAGAAAGAAGAGAGATACTTGCTATACCCAGAATCCCTTAAAAAAGGAAACTGAGGCTCTGCTGAAATGGCCCAAACTATTCCTAAGGCAAAGGTTGCACAAATAACCCCAAAAAGCACCACACACCCCTCGATAGCTGATTAGATTAAGGGTGATCATGTGACCCAAGGGCACACAATCCATAAACTGGCCATCATCCTAGAAGGTGACCTGGGACAAGGGATTCACACCAAACTGGGATGCTGATAATTAAGTAAGCCAATAGGATTCTCCCCTGGAAATTGAAAGAGGAGAGCACAGAATGGGCTATGTCGTAGAAAGGCTGAAGCTGAGAGAGCTTGAGTCTGGAGTAGAGAAAATGGTCCTCCAGAAAGCAAAACACTGGAGTAAGCAGAAACCCCCTGGGATGAAGTGGGGGGCTGATGGGGGGATGGGCAGAAACAGTAGAAGCAAACTCTAAGTGAAGCTGAGACCCAGGGATGGAAATAAGAGCAACAAACCCCTGCTCCCCAGGGGGATATTAGTACCCAGGTCCCTAAGGCCACACTGGATCCATCCACTTTCCAAACTGCATTCTAGTTACCCTCTCATAGCAAACACCTACCACTCTGGGCATCACTTTGAATGCGTCTCTGTTCCCTGCCACCAAAAGGTTCTGATTCAGCTTATGTTTCCCATATCAGATGAAGTATACGGTGACTCTGAGATCCTTTGGGGCCTATCTTTTCCTCACTAAAAAACAAAGTTCAAAAGTCACACTTTAATATCTTGCAAAGTCAACATGATGCAAAATTATAATTCAAGAAATTAACCTGTTTAGCAGTTATCCAAGCAGGACTTGGCTCTTTGGCCTGTGGCAGTGGTCATAGTTCTTCATCTGGATAATATCCAGTGAAATGAAGAATCAGTCTGTAGTGTGCTAACCATTACAATTAAGTAATTACTGTTTCACAGGACTCTAACAGTGGGCAAAAAAGGAAATGTTTCACCTAAACAAGGAAAAGTCCCTATTCATATAAAAATGGATAGTCTTTATACATATGCTACACTAAGTGTAACATAAACTTCATATGCATCTATAAGGAATTACAATTCAAGAAAGTTGTTTTTGATGAAAAATATTAAAATGTTTGCCAATTCATATTTTCAATTTATACCCATTTTCAATTCATACCCAATTCCTATTATTTCCGTTTCTATATAGACTTTTGCCATTTTTTCTTCTCTTAGGAATGTTATCATCATGTAGCTAAACAATGTAGAAATATAACTTAAAAAACAAAACAGAAATTTTAACTTAAAAAGCAAAAAGTAAGTTTATTAAACAGTTAAGAAGTATTTATTAAATATCGAGGATATACCAGCATCAGTGTGTCAGTACTGGAGTGTACAAAGTAGCCTATAGCATGATTTTGTCAAGAAGAACTTTCAGGGCACCTGGGTGGCTCAGTGTTAAGCCTCTGTCTTTGGCTTGGTCATGATCTCATGTTCTTGGGATCAAGGCCTGCATGGGGCTCTCTGCTCAGCGGAGAGCCTGCTTCCCCACCTGCCTGCCACTCTGCCAAATTGTAATCTCTCTCTCTGTCAAATAAATAAGTAAATAAAATCTTTAAAAAAAAAAAAAAAGAAGAAGAAGAAGAAATAGAACTTTCAGTAAGGTACATATGAAATATTAAGATGGGGGCACCTGGGTGGCTTAGTTGGTTGGGCATCTGCCTTCGGCTCAGGTCATGGTCCCAGGGTCCTGTGATGGAGCCCCACGTTGGGCTCCCTGCTCAGAGAGGAGCCTGCTTCTTCCTCTCCTGCTTCCCCTGCTTGTGTTCTCTCTCTCTCTCACTACATGCAACAATATAGATGAACCTCATAAACATGATATTGAGTGAAATGCTCCTGACTAATCTCCTTTTTACATAAAGTTTTAAAAGCAGGCAAAACTAATCAGTGGTATTAAAAGTTAGGGTAGTGGTTATCTCTGCTGGGTGGTGGGGTCACTAAAATGGGGCATGACAGGGGCCTTCAGGGTGATGATGATGTTCTGCTTCTTGATCTACTCACTGGTTAAACAGATGTTTTGTTTTGCGAAGTCACTCAGCTGGACACTAATTTTTTTTTCTCTTGTGACTATGTTCTTTCTTAATAAAACACTAAAAATAAAACATTAAACATTAAAAAAAATTAAGAATATATAAAGAATAGAAGATCTTGACCAAGCAAGGCCTATTCCAGGAATGTATGGATTATTCAACAACATCCAAAAATTTAAAAGTTCCCTATGGCTAAGAATCTTTAAGTTTTATCTTGTTCTGTAAGTGAGATTTCTCAGTTGGACCATTATTCTAGTTCAAATTGTCATCACATTGTGCTCATGTTAGTTTTAAAGATGATAGTATTATTAATGATGATTGCGTGTCTTGGGCATTAATTCGGAATCCAATTGCGGTACTATTTGAGCGATTTGGGTGACACAAAAAAGTAAAAGTAAAGTAAAAGTAAAAATTTGTGCCCTCAAGAAGTAATGGAAAAGGATTATGTATCATAATCAAGGGGGATTTATTCCAGGAATGCAAAATTGGCTCAAAAAATGGAAAATAATCAATAGACTACAATATATTAATAGAATGGAGGGGAAATCCATGTAATCAACTCAGTAGATGGGAAAAAAGCATTTGATAAAACGCAGTACTCTTCTGCAATAGAAACCCTCAACAAACTAGGAAAAGAAGAGAATTTTCTTAACCTAATAGTAATAAGGGCAACCACAAAAACTCATAGCTAGCATCATACTTAATTGTGAAAAGCTAAAAGCATGTTTCCTAAGATCAGGAACAAGACAAGAACATCTGCTAAAGAATAAACTAAAAAAGCTATTAGAGACAATAAACCAGTTCAGCAGGGTTACAGGGTATATCAATGTAAAAACCATTGTATTTCTTTTTTTTAAGACATTTTTCTTTTTTCTTTTTTAACAATATTTTATTTACTTATTTGAGGAAGAGAGAGAGAGAGAGCATGAGCAAGAGGGAGGGGAAGAGAGACAAGCAGATTCCCCATTGAGCAGGGAGCCCTAGGACACAGGGCTCGATCCCAGGACCCTGAGATCGTGACCTGAGCCTAAGGCAGATGCTTAATCAACTGAGCCACCAAGACACCCATTTGGTTGTGTTTCTATATACTAGCAATGAATAATCTGAAAATGAAACTAAGAAATAAATTCTGTTTATAGTAAGGTGAAAAGAATAAAAAACTTAGGAATAAGTTTAAAGAAGCACAAAACTTGTACACTTCTACAAAGTATTGTTGAGAGAAAAAATTTTAAAGATCTAAGTAAACAGAAAACCACCCTGTATTCATAGATTGGAAGGTTTAATATTGTGAAGATGGCAATATATCCCCAAATTATCTACAGATTGAAGGCAATCCCTATCAAAATTCTAACTTTTTTTTGACAAGTTGATCAAGCCAAAAGAATCTTGAAAAAGAAGATAAAAATTTGGAGGACTCACGTACCCTGATTTGAAAGCTTGTTACAAACCGAAAGTAAGTAATGTAAAACTTACTACAAAGGTACAGTAAGTGGTACTAAGATATATAGAAAATGGAATAGAATTTACAGTCCAGAAATAAACTCATCCATTTATGGTCAATTGATTCTTTTTGTAAGGGTGCCAAGACCATTCAATGGGGAGAGAATGGTATTTTCAACAAATGGTGCTGGACCACTGGAAATCCATAAGGAAAATAATTAATTGGATCCCTGTTTCATATAATATGCAAAACTTAAAATGGATCAAAGACATAAATGTAGGAATGGAAACTATAAATCTCTTAGAACACATAGGTGTAAATTGTCATGACCTGGATCAGGCAACATTTTCTTACATATAACGCCTAAAGCACAAGCGAACAAAGGAAAAATAGATAACCTGAATTTCATAAAAATGAGAAATGTCTATGCATCAAAGGACAGCATCAAAAGTAAAATCTGGGACAGCCCTAGTCAAATTAGGACAACTGGTCACCCTATCCATAGTTCAGCCTTCTCTTGTAGATTTGTTTCATTTGGTTTTCAGTTCTTCCACTTTCTTTTTCCTGAGTCTTTGTTGCAGCTCCAGGAAGAGAGAGACTACATTATCCTTTATTGAGCCTGGGCCAGATGGTCTGTGTTGCCAGCTGAGAGTTAAAATTTCAAGATCATTGAAATTAATCACAAAAGGTTAAATGTTGTGTGCCAAGAGCAACCAGACAAGCAGCTGAAGTGATCACGGTGATGTCAGGTGGCAAGGTGGGCACCAAGAAATGTGATTTCTAGACCAAACGTCCAAGGTGTTGTCTGAGGGTTACAAAGGCCTGGAGTGAAAGAGGTTAAGGCCACAGAGCATGACAGTGGTAGTAACTTAGCTACACATTAGAATCACTTACCAACCTTTAAGAAGTAGTGCCCAGGACCTACTTAAGCTAATTAAATCATAATCTCTGTGACATCAATGTTTGAAGGTCCCAAGGTGATTTTGATGTGCAGTCAAGGTTGAGAACCACTGGTCTGGTCAAGCCTGGGAAGCCAGTAGCCAGGGAAATCTTGTAGCAGCAGTTGCTCCAGGAGTTCCAAGGAACTTTCGTTTTTCAGCTGCTACAGCTACTACTGTCTTTTTAGTTGATCCCACAGAATGTAATGGGTCTGTTTAGTCTCTGCCCAGGCTTTGTCATTCATGTTGACTGTGGTAGGGGCACTTTCTTAGGATGATCAGAGGAAAATCTGATACTGAGGCAGGGTAGGGACTCAGCAACATTTTAAGACTTGGAAGGTGCTCAGGAAGGTCTCTTTTTCCCAAAGTGTCTCCTTTATCACCATAATTTATGCCTGAAATTCCAATCAGTATAGGTTGCTTTAGTACAGAAGTTGCAAATTCAAATGCCTCTAGAGACAGGCAAATGAATGCAGTCTTTAAGTATTTTAGTTTCAGGTTCTTGAAAACGTATCTAACTACCCAGTTTGGATTGATAATTATTGATTAATACCTCCAGTTAAATCTGGTGTGTCTAGTTATTATGACTACTGATTCCAAAATCTGTAAATGAGGTAATTTCTCTACCGAGGAGCTATGGGAGAGGAATCACCCCCCAAAATATGTCTACCATAGACAATAGCAACTCTATAGATCTGCCTTGTACAATAATTAGCTACTAGCCCCATATGCATATTTTCATTTACATTTAAATTAATTGAAATGAAATAACATTAAAAATTCAGATCTTTGGTCACAGTAGCGTCATCTCAAGTGTTCAACAGCCACAAGTGGTTAACAGCTACTATCTTGTATGGCACAGAATGTTTCTGTTTTCCCAGCAAGTTCTATTGGACAGAGCTCTTGTAGATGACCCCCCAAAAAATCAACAAACTTTTCCCCCCACTCCTAAGCCCACAACCAAAAAAAAATTTTTTTTGCAAATTACTTCTGTTCTAGGCCTCCTACTTTTCTGACACGAAACCTAAGTTCTCGCCTCAAAATGATTAATCCTCTGGTTCATTCACAATTCCTCCCTACGATCCTCCATCCTGCTGCTTGCTTGCGCTTTTGTTTTCTTCACTTCTCAACAGATTTCTTCAAGGAACACTTTCAACTTGCCACTGCAATCCCGCACCACCCAAAATTTATTTTACTGCTTGTAATCTGGCTTTTGCCTTCACTCTTTTACTAAAGCTACTCTCTCTAGTCTAAGGTCACTCATGACTCCCAACTGGCAAACACAACGACCTGCTCCCAGTTCTCACTGCCGTGCAGCTCTCTGTAGCACTTGGCATTGTCACCAATCCCCTTGGTTGTGATAGTGATCATTACCAAGTAAGGGAGAGTAAATGGCTCAGGTGTACCACCTGCTTGAAGTCTAGGCTGCCGGAAATCTGGAAGAAGTGGACCCCTCAGACTGGATACCAGGGAGCATGCAGGAGGCGGAGGGGACGGAGGAAGCGGGGCCGACTAACGTCTCCTGGGAAGGGAGTGATGTTCTAAGGCTGAGTGCAAAAGAAGCGCAACTGAAGTGGTTTGGAGCTGGGGGCTCTGGTCCAGAGGTTGCTACCAGGAGAGAAGATGATACATGGCTGTGTGCCCAGGACACCAAACACTAAATAGACATTAACAGAGCAGAACTGGCTCTCCTCCAACCCCCATCCCCTCACTGTACACTGGACCAGATGCAGGAGCAGAAGCAGATCTCGCCACTAGGTCCAGGACTGGTGATTGAGGTAAGGAAACAACAGGAAGGTCAGGGCCCTGGGGAAGGAAATCAGGGCTCAGGTCCCCAGTCTGCACACCCAAAAGCTTTCAGCAGGATGTCAGCAAATAGTACCAAGCTGATGGGCACTCTCCCTTTCTGAGGGGACTCTGGGAAAGGCTGGAGTAGACAGCCTCAACTTCCTTTAATTAGCGGCAGGAGAGAAGTGGGACCAACAGCAAACACTACCACGCAAGTAAGCACAGAAAGGCTGGAGAAGTAGGAACAGCTCACCAGCTCAGACACTTGCCAGCATCAAGGGGTGGTCAAAGAGCTATCTCAGTGCTCCTCCTGTTGCCATTTCTTCCTTCTCTAACTCCTTCACTGACCCTCTTTTACTACCTGGAACTCTAAAAAAATGAAGTCCTCACAGACAAGTCTATACTTCTCTTCTTGTTCCCCCAAACCCCAGCCTAGAACATAGTCCTCTGGTATTCCCCTGTAGGGAGGTCTCAGATCCCCTAGCCCAACCAGCCTCTCTGTGTCGGAATCTCTAAGGGAGAGAACTTCTTAGACATACAGAATCTCAGACTGACTGAAACTGCATTGGCATTACACTCAAGTCTGGGATGCCCTGCTCCGGTCCATCCTTCATCTTCCTGCCAGGTTAACTCTCTAAAAGTACAGCTGTAATCTGTTACGTTAATCCTTCAGAGTTTCCTGATGGTCTAGTGAATTGAGTATACACTTCTCACCGTGCCCTTTAAAACCGTCCACAACTTCTACTACCTTCCAGATTCCTGACCACCCAAAACCATCTGTGAAAACCATGAATCAAATTGAATTCCACCTTTTTCCTGCACCTGGTCCAGAGTCTAGGGTGGGGATGAGATGTAGATTAGTTTTGTTCTGTAAATGTGTAGTTGGCACTTCCTGTGTGCTTTGGCATACAACCTTGTACTTCTCTTCCTGGCCTGAAACCACCAAATCCCCACTTTCTTGCCTTTGCTCAGATCGTTCCCTTTGCCTGATAAGTCTCCCCTCCCGGTCCCCCATGATATCTTTGTCTACTGAACTCCAAGATCGAACTTGAATGCTTGCTCTTGAATAAAATTCCACGTGTGGCATAAAGTAGAGGTGACCCAGTCACCATCCTGGCTCCAGTCCTGACTGTGGGCATCCTTGGGAATGGAGCTATGTTCTAGGTACCTCAGTTTCCTAATCTAAAAATTAGTGAGACCTAAACCAACTTGCTGGATTGATGTAATGATTAAATAAAATCTTGTCTCTTTTAAGCATCCCTGTTCATTGCAAAAGGATTTGACAAGAAGGGAACTAATATAGAAAACATGCCCAGGGACGCCTGGGTTAAAGCCTCTGCCTTCAGCTCAGGTTATGATCTCAGGGTCCTGGGATCGAGCCCCGCATCAGGCTCTCTGCTCAGCAGGAAGCCTGCTTCCTCCTCTCTCTCTCTGTCTGCCTCTCTGTCTACTTGTGATTTCTGTCTGTCAAATAAATAAATAAAATCTTAAAAAAAAAAAAAAGAAAGAAAGAAAGAAAACATGCCCAGCCCTGTTCTCTTCCTTCATTCCACTCCTCCTGTCCCGAATGTGTCCTATCCCCCTTTGAGAGCCCTCTCGCACTTTGCACATCTTTTGGGACCGTTATCTCATGCCACCTTCTGAAATGCAAATATTACCATAGTCTTTTGAAACTTAATAAAATCAATTCAGGTTCACTACTCCAATCCAGTGCTCTGACTTATATTTTTGCATATTCTCAGAATGTACATTCTCCTGCTTTCTGCTGGTTCTGAGTTCTCTAATCCTAATTACATTTTTTCATGAATGTTTAAAAAAAAAAAGAAAGACATGGAAGAGCTCCATCCCTTTAATTCACTGCAAACACACCTCGCTAACCAACATTTGGCATTAGGTGAAGAATGTCAGGGCAGCTATAATTTACAACATGATGTGAGAAAAATTTTTTAAGATTTTATTTATTTATTTGACAGAGAGAGAGAGAGCATAGCAGGGAGAGCGACAGCCAGAGGGAGTAAGCTTCCCCCTGAGCAAGGAGACAATGCAGGGCTCAGATCCCAGGTTCCTGGGATCCTGACCTAAGCTGAAAGCAGACACCTAACAACTGAGCCACCCAGGCATGCCTGATGTGAATTTTTTAAAAATCCATGCAAAGTTTATTAAAAATAGATTGCACAAATGAAATACAGTTGGAATGGAGTTTTGATGTTTTTTTCATAGTGATACACAATTGTGAGCAGCACTTTTACCTGGTTGTCCAAGGATGGCCAAATCCACTGGTTTATGGGTTTTACAACTCCACGTACAAATTCCCCTGCATGTAGATATTTACATGTATTTGCATATGCTTATGTGTATTTGTTATTCTCTGTATAATAATATATTTTCCTTTAAAGAAAGAGTGTGTTGGTGTGCCTGGCTGGCTCGGTTGGGAGAACATGGGACTCTTGACCTCAGGGTCTTGAGTTGAAGCCCCACATTGGGCATGGAGCTTACTTAAACAAACAAACAAAAAAAAAAGTGTGGGTTTAGGTCCCATAAAGCTGCCAGTATCTTCAAGATAAAGTTTAAGGATAGAAGCGATTTATATTAAAGGAAAGCAGGCAATTTATAATGGAATATGAGATATCGTGTTTAAAAGTCCCTTTACTGCCCTATCTCTGGAATTGCTCACAGGCCCCTTTCCCTGCAGTTCCAGGCTCCTACCTGCTGCCAGGCACTGTCCTCACCTCGCCCTGTCTATGGGCCAAGGTCGCACTGCTCAGGCTCCAGAACCTCCCGTTCCCTTCTTTATTATGCAGAGCAGGTTAGCTTTCTAGTCCAAACTTCAAAGTCTCCTAAATGTGCTCTGCGGAAAAAAAGCACCTTCTTTGGCCCTTGAGCAGCTTGGAAGACCTGAAAGAGGCTTTAGAATTCGCCTGTTTTTCTTTCTTCCTCCTTTTTCTTCTTCACTCCCTCCCTTCCTTCTTTTCTTTTCTCTTCTTTTCTTTCTTTTTTTCTTTCTTTCTTCTTTCTCTTCCTCCCTCCATCCTTCCTTCCTTCCTTCCTTTCTCTCTCTCTCTTCCCCCACCATGAATCTCTATCCATGAGACTAAGCTCATAGCATTTTCTTCTCTGTGATGTGAATTATGACAAAACCCTCTAAAGAAGACAAAAAATGCTACAGTCTATTGTTTTAAAAAGCACATTTATTGAAATTTGTATTGGAACTTGTACCATAGTGATTCCCCTTTGGTAGACTTTAAAGTTCTTGAGGGTGGACGGTGTCTTATTCGTTTTGTATCCTTTGCAATGCTTGGCACCGTGCCTGGCAAGGAGTGAGCACTCAACAATTGCTTAGTTGAATGAACTGGAGGGTTGACTATCTAACCTCTTGACTCCTCTCAGGGCTATTTAAAATGAAAGATTTATACAACTGTATAAACCAGTCATCTTAGCCATTGTAGTCTAGATCTTTTTCAATTTCACCGAAATTTAAACAAGTTTCTAGGGAAGAGGTAATTTAAAAAATTGAGTATGTATTGAGCACCTATAATTATCAGCATATATGTGTATATATATATATATATATAAATAATATATATATGCATATATATATTTCTTTTTTTTTAAGATTTTATTTATTTATTTGACAGAGAGACACAGCGAGAGAGGGAACACAAGAAGGGGGAGTCGGAGAGGGAGAAGCAGACTTCCTGTTGAGTAGGGAGCCAAACGCAGGGCTTGAGCCCAAGACCCTGGGATCATGACATGAGCCAAAGGCAGATACTTAAAGACTAAGCCACCCAGGCCCCCCCTCTTTTTTTTAAGTAGGCTCCACACCCAATATGGGGCTTGAACTCACAGCCTTGAGATCAAGAGTCAGATCCTCTACTGGCTGAACCAGCCAGGCACCCCTCAGCATTTATATTTTTTTATTTCCACTGTCCTTTTATTGTGAAATTAATGTCCAGTCTCTACCTTCAGGATCAATGACTCCGGATCCTGCTCAATTGAAATAAGCTACTAAAATAATGACAAAGACAGTTTCACTGGTATTGTAGTTTACAGTATCATGTAAATGTTAAATGTTATTAATTACATGGGGAAATTCTTCATAATATCTATCTTTTTGCTGTCAATTGCTAGTATTTGTCACATACATTTATTAAATCTTCCTAAGAAAAATTTCAGAAAAATGTGATTTGATGTTTTGTCAATATAAATTTAGAAGATCCATGTGTAAATTTTAAATCATTTTGGTGGTTGTTCCATGTACTTATTTAAGGGATGAAACAACAAAAATGTGTGCAGAAGGCACCTAAACTACCCTCGCTCCTTTCTTGTCTTAGCAGTGTTGATCAAACTGTGATGCTCTAAATGAAAGAATTATTCGGTAAATAGAGATTCCTTTCTAGGACTAATTCCAGTCTCTTCATTGATTTCTAAGGAACTCAGAATGTGGTTTTTATTGTCACAAATTTCCTTAAAATAGCTAATTACTTCCTTGCACTTATAAAGTCTGATGGATTTTGATAGGTTATGTCACTCAAGCCTTTAGATTTTGATTTAAAAATGCAAATATCCAGATGTTTCTAGATAGGTTTCTCTTCTGAGCAGTTAAGAGGCTTCGGGGTGGTCCTCCAAGTTTGACATATACCAGGAAGACTGGCTCATGTTAACCAACTGATGTGTATAGAAGATTATCTTTGAAATATCAATATTATTATGTAGTAGGAACTGTAACTATAAGAAAGTTAGATTAGTTACCCACGTAGAGGCATCTACAATTTGCAGATTACTGTACTTGCAAAATCAGATTGCTTTTTACCAAGTGACTTTTATAAGGACAGAAATAAAGGCAAAACAATATGGATTTTCCTAGAGGTTGTCAAATTCCTGAAACAGTAATAGGAATTCAAAGCTTGTGAGACAAAAGAAAGCAAGGTATGTTACAGTAATGAAAGACTTTAATACTAATATTTTGTCAGTTTGGTTATATTTGCCACTGGTAATTTTATCCATTAAACAGACATTTATTGAGTACCTACTGTGAACTGGATCGGTCACTCATCTCCAACAGGGATTTTCCGTCTGCTCTCTAGGACCATCCACTCTGTTGAAGAAATATCTACTAGATAATGCTTGAGCTGAGATAATAAAAGTCTCTTATCAAGCTCTCCCTTTTCAGTTTTCTATAACAGTCTTCAGAAGCTTCTGTTTATAGTTGTTAAACTATTGTTCTGTTCCCTATGAGTAGAGATCCTCTGACAGTTAGCTAAACCCAGGCTTATTTTCAAATGAATTAAGGGCAGAGAGGCCCTCTGTACACACAGGGAAGCAGCCATCAGCACGCCAAGATTTGAGATCAGATACTAAGAAGACTGGTTGCCAATACTCTCAAAGCACCTATTTGCATTTCTGCCAGCAAAGGGTCGGAAGGTGGCCGTATCAGGAAGGTCACTTTGTTATCAGTGAAGCATTGGTATTATTTTGTGATAATTCTTGTTTACAGTTAATGTTATTCTGCTTTTTAATGATCATAAAGTTAAGTATCGTTGCTTTTTAATGATCGTAAATGTTAAGTATGTGTATGATTAATTAGAAATGACTCTAATTAAGTATATCACTATTAATTTAGTGTGTATCATTATATATTTACATCAGTTTAATTCCAGGCTCCATAATTTTCTAAACCTTTCCTAAATGACACATATTTTTGAAAATACCTCAAATTTGCTGTATGGTAACGTTCACTTAATTAGATGCTCCCATTCATCTCTACTGTTTATGCTAGGCAGTCTCTGGTGTGGACAGAGAGAGGGGCTGTTTGGTCTCTGAGCCTAGACAAGGGGCCTCTCCAATGAAATTAGGGCTTCTGAGACTCGTGATTATTGTGACCTTAAACACTGCCCCTCTTGGTAGTCCTTTCTGTTGGCTCACTCTGCTTTTCTGAACAATGACCCAAAGTTTTCTAGACTGCTTCCTTAGGATCAACTCCCAGGCTCCTAAGGAGTCCTCCGATGAGCTCCTCTCACTGGAAAATCCCTCCTCCCCCACTCTGTTTCCCTCTGGAGCATTGTATTCTTTCACGTCACCGTCTTCTCCTGTGGCATTTTCACAATAGACCTGATCATGTAGAAATGAATATGTTAATTAAAAACAGAAAATGTAGCTCTCCTTGAGAGAAAGGAAAGCTTAACTTCAAATCTTTGGTGGAGGTGAGGTGAAATATTTGCATTTCATCTCTCCAGGGCAGACAAGGAGGGGAAAACAAGGCTTTCAGAGTAAGCAGCCTAAAAGTTCACACACTACTGCAAAATGTTCACATCAAAGGGGATCAAAGGCCATTAAAGGAGAACCAGACATCCTCAAACTGGGAACACAGCCAACTTGAGACTGAGAGGTGGAGTGTGGGGGTTAGGGAGGGGCACCGACAGAAAGTTCAACACAGGGAACAGGAAAATTTTAAGAAGTGTGTATTTGTCTCCTCCACCACACTATAAATTTCTCAGTGGCAACATTCCGTACTCAGTTTCTAGTACAGTTATTAGCAGATAGAAGATGCTCAATAAATGTTGGCTCAAAGTGAACTGAACTTACCAAACTGTTTCCACGGCAGGAATTTATAGGTATGTGCAATGCCTCCAAATTGTCTTAAAAACCCTACAGAACCCAGACAACTCTTGAACATTTAGAGGGTTAGAGACATATCAAAACCTTAAATAAACGCATGTCAGAAGAGAATGGAAAAGTATAGAAAGGCTAAGATAAAGGAGTTGGGTGAGAGGCAGAGGGAACTCAGTGCCTAACAACTATAATTTGAAGAGCGGCTACAAAAAGAAAAATTAGCAAACAAATGTATGAGCATGGGATGAAGAGATCTTTGAACACTGCTATTTTGTTAGTTAACATTGTATAGTTTTAATAGTGAAAACTGTACTCGAGCGCTGGGTGTGGTGCATAAATAATGAATCTTGGAACACTGGAAAAATAAAATTAAACTAAAACAAAACAAAACAAAGTAAGCAGCTTCAAATTGACTTTACTAAACTTAAAATTGGACCCCAAGTACCATATATATGCAGATCTGATATAAAAACCCAAACTTGAACTGCATCCTTAAAATTACTTATGTATAACATTGAAGTATTTGCATTAAATATGCTTTCACAGCAGAGTCTGAATGACTACTGTCTCATCGATTTGTGAATAAAAGCTGCCTTTCTATTCACTTTCTTTTCACTTTCTATTCTACCTACACATTTTTTCCTACGAACTATGAAATAAGACATTTTATTTACTTATTTTTAAGTAATCTCCATACCCCACGTGGGGCTTAAATTCACAACCCGGAGATCAAAAGTCACATGCTTTTCAGACAGAGCCAGCCAGGTGCCCCTTGAATTAAAACAGAGAAGGGAAAAAAGAGGAATACATGCCAATGAAGGTCCTAATAAAACAGAATGAAAGACAAATGTAAAGGAAACAGGCCGAAAATACCTGGGTGTAAAAAATAAAGTAAGTGGTGATTCTCTTTTCCAAAGTTAGTCACAACAAACAACTCCCTTAATTTAGCTCTAGTGGTCTAATTGGAGCATTGTAGAAACATCGGGTACTAGTTTAATTTCCAAAAACCCCCAACCTTTTCTTAAAATGATGAAGGCAACGGAGTAGGAATTATAAAAAGGAAAATGTCAGGTAGATTCTGGAATCAGTCTGGTATGAAGAAGTAGACACCACTCTCAGTTCAGCCTGGTCAATACAAAGATTGGTGGCAATATTGCTGTTGTTTCAAAGTTATTTTAAAGAGTTCGACCCGCTTGAACTTGTAAGTGCATAATATTGTGTTGTTAGGTGCAAATATATGTTGTACAGCAGATTGCTAGAACTAATTTATCCTGTGTAACTCTCTTCCACCCTTCTCTTCCTTTTTCTCACCTTCACTTACTTTGCCTTCAGCATCATTTCCAGTTCCAGCCTCCATTGTCCCATCTCAGGGGACTTAATTTGAAATGTCATCATTTAAAAAAAAATTATCCATTTATTATTCCAGAGAGAGAGAGCCTGAGGTGTGGGTGAGGGGCAGAAGGAGAGGGAGAGAAAGAGAATCTCAAGCAGGCTCCCCACTGAACAGGAAGCTCAACTTGGGGCTCGATCCCCAAGATCACGACCAGAGCTGAAACCAAGAGTCAGAGGCTTAAATGACTGAGCCACCAGGCACCCTGAAATGTCATCACTTTTATCTTAATTCTCACTTGTCTTGTTCTATCTGTCACAGAATTGATAATCACCCCACAGTTCCTCCTAAAGGAGAGGCCCATAGCATCTAAGACTAACTTGAACTTACTTTTCACCACTCCAGGTCTGTATAGAACAAATTTCTGTATAGCCTAAGAGAATTCTATTTCTATCTCCTAGACCATCCACTACATTGTATTATTTACTCCTAGTGAATGTCACCCTCACTAAGCTTCCTAACTCTTTCAAGGCAAGAAACATTTCCCTCAAATCCTCAAACTTAGCATGCTGCTTGACAGAGTAAATATTTAATAATTGATGAATGACAAGGAGGGAGGAGGGAGAAAAAGGAAGAACAGAGAAAAGGGAAGGGAAGAGGAAGAAAGAAGTTAGTTAATTAGTTGGGAGAATTCTGTTCATAAAAGAGGAACCTGTAATACTGAATTTGTGGAAACTAATTATTCATAGACATGCTGACAACAAAATTACTGCCACTGCTCTTCAGCCGTGTCCCTTGAAATGAGTTGGCTAGTTAGGGAACACATCTTGAATGAGGTCGGAGGACCCAACTTTCCCACAGGCCAGGTATGTTCTAGCATGTACAGTAAGGTAGAAAATTAAAGCAACTGTTTTTTTTTAAGGGTCCCAAATTTTACAAATACAATCATCAACAATAAACACTAAACCCAACTAAGCAAATAAACAATAGACTTCATTTTGGTGATCAGGCAATTTCAGGGAAACATTTTGTTTTGACTCCTTTCCTGCATTTCTCTGTTTTGGCTTATTTCTCTTTGTACATACAATAGTTATTCTAGTGACTGCCTTCCTCATAAATAATCCTTTGAAAATTATTGTCTTTGAGTGAATGAACTGGTTTATTGGGTTACTTTGGTAAAATAGCTTTCTGTCTTTAAATGAAAGCATTGTTCTAGAAAACATGGGTGTTGTGAGTCCTGGCACCCGAGACTGAACCTTAGTCTGCTTATGGACTTCTTGTTGTATTGACCTTTGATGGGTTTCTTGAGCATACACCACAGAAAGCAGACAGTTAATTTTATAGCTCCTAGCTGAAATAAACGTATCTTGGTAAAATCAGCTTTGCTATTGACCAAGTAGTACATTTCATGATGAAATTTTTAAAAAGTTTTTTTAAGACACCATAAATCTATTTTTAAAATTACCCAAGAAACGAGTTAAACTTACCTTTTATCCTGAAACATAATTATGTTCTGCCTTTAAAATACTCACAAAAGACACATGAAAAGGATTGATGTCAATTTTAAAAATCTCAGTGCAACGGATACATTTCTGAGAAAAAAGATTTACTTAATAAGAAAAAGATCTCAATGGGCCCATAATCCAGGAAGAAACTGATCAATTGGCAAAGAAACACCATGCAAAAATGTCAGACGGTTCCATAGGTGATCATTCCCATGGTAAAGAGAAAGACTGTCCAGTTAATTTGGAGACAAATATAATCTTGATAAGGAAGTGACAATATAGGATAGTGCCAACAACAGAAAGATGGGAAATTGAGTGAAAGAGAGAAACCCAATCTGAAGTAAATCCGCTGTTTAGTTGTATTCATTTTTTGTCAGTTATAGTACATATGGTATTCAAAGACAAATCATTTTACATGGCTTATTCATTATAATGGAAAACATTGGGCCTTTCCATCAAGAGGCGGGATATAATTCTTTCATTAAATCAGGGCTGGCCTTCGTGACCTACCTATGATCAATAGAATGCACTAAAATGATGCTGAATGATTTCTGCCTTGATCTCTTGGGGCACTTGTTCTTTAGGTGCTCTCTTAAAACCCAGCCATCATGCTGAAGAAGCCAAGCAAATGGAGTGGCCATAAGATGCTCCAGGAGATAATCCTTGATGGGCTCCCAGACAACAGGCAGCATTAACTACTACCCATATGAGTGAGTCATCTTGGACAGTTAGCCCAGTCAAGCCTTCAGATGACTATGCATAGATCACAAAAGCTAACTGCCTGTCAACCCCTCCCCAAATCCTTGACTCACAAGGTCATGTTTCGTGTCATTCAGTTTGGGGGTAATATGTAATGCAACAATAGATAATCAAGCCATCTGCCTAAGACCTAAGTTTCAGTTCTAAGAAACGATCTACCCCCCCATCATGCACCCACCAATATTCTATATGGACAAGTGGAACTGTCAGTGGGAGGGCTGGTGAATGACAGAGCCTACCAATACAGAGACTTAAGGATTAGAGTTAAAGGGATTTTGTGATACCCGCCTGATGCCTTAAAAGTTCAGACTGGACCAGCTAACTCTGAGGATACCTCAACATAGACTTAGGGACTACGTCACACCAGTCACCTTGCAGGGGAACCAGAGGATAACTCAGGGACTCCAGCTTGCAGATATAAGGCCCCTTCTCTCTTACAGTCAAGAAATCATGTGAGCTGTCTTCATCCCCTCCTCTCATATCCCTCCCCATGACATCTGGGAGGAGAGCAGGGAAAAGAGGAAGAAATGTGAAGGGCTGAACATTTAAGTGAAATACTGAACTACTTAAATGATTACACTTTAACGGAAAGATCCTGAGATATGATAATTGTAAAATTAAGTTAAACTCCATGCAGTTACGGAGGAAGATTATATTCATTAGAGGAAATTAAAAGCCACTTGTGGTGTTTAAAATGTTTGATCCCACTATACTTATGTGCTTGTATAGAAATAATTATTTAAAAAAAAAAAGGTAGATCTTTTAAGTAGATCTTAAGCATTAAATGCTTACTAGTTGTAACACTTGTTAAATGTACCAGATCACTAGATACAGATCGGGTTCTATTTATCTAGAGGCTTTACAGGACAGTAACAACGTAAAGACTAGGAGGAAATGTATATGATAGTTATTAATGATGTTTTAAATAATTATTTATATCTTAATAAAA
Organism: Enhydra lutris kenyoni; assembly: GCF_002288905.1. NCBI lineage: Eukaryota > Metazoa > Chordata > Mammalia > Carnivora > Mustelidae > Enhydra > Enhydra lutris. Next base: position 32,603,012 of record NW_019154101.1, on the reverse strand, counting down.
GAGATGCCCCCTGGGTGTTTGAATTGTTCAAAGAGCAAGAACAAAATTTGAAACAATCCAGATTTTATTTTTTTAAGATTTTATACATTTATTTGAGAGAAAGCAAGAGAGAGAGAGAGAGAGAGAGAGAGAAAGAGCATGAGTGGGTGGGAGCAGCAGAGGGTGAGGGAGAAGCAGACTCTCTGCTGAGCATGGAACCCAAGGTGGGGCTTGATCCCAGGACCCTGACATCATGACCTGAGCCAAACAAAGGCAGATGCTTAATGGACTGAGCCACCAGGTGGCCAAAAAAACAATCCAGATTTTAACTGATCATGTTTGCCATTGAAAATAGCTGGTAGTTGTTAAGCACCAGCTGGATAACAACCTTTTATAGTCATTCTTTCTTATCCTTGCACTGGCCAACTAATTCATCCCATTTTACAGAGGAAGACTGTGAGGCTGAGAGAAATTAAACCTGTCCTAGATTACCAGGCTAATAACTGCTGGAATCAGGTTTCAAAGCCAGATGCATTTGGCCTCCAACGAGGACCATTGTGTTTTAATTACACCTTGATACCTTCCTATTTCTACAGCCATTAAGATTTGTGCTAATTTTACACATTTTTAGTTTTTAATATTGCACAGAGATGACCTCTAAGCATCCTCAGAGAATGAAATATTGACAACAGCAAAGCATGACATAGGGTTTAAATGGAAAAAGATATTACAAAGCAGAAACACTGTAGCTCTTAAGCACCATGGACAGTTATGGAATGCATGACACTAAAATATTTCCAGGGCAGGGTGATGGAAGTTAACAGAAATTAATAAAGGCTGTGGAAATAAAATAAAAGCTGGATTATCTTGTTTTACTTTTGTTTAGTCAATAGTTTAAAAAGTTGACGTGTTGGAGATGACTCCACCCAAGGGCAGAATTTTCACTTTAGAAAACGCTACGGGTGGGGGCGCCTGGGTGGCTCAGTCAGTTAAGGTCTGACTCTTGATTTCCGTTCCGGTAATAATCTTAAGGTCTTTGGATCCAGTGCCATTCCTGGCTCCGTGCTCAGCACAGAGTCTGCTTAAGACTCTCTCTCTCTCTCCCTCTGCCTTTCCCTCTGCTTAGCTCTCTCTCTCTCCCTCAGATAAATAAATAAATCTTTAAAAAAGAAAAGAAAAGGGAAGAAAAGAAAAGGAAATGTTGCTAGTGGCAAGGAACATGTGTTTGGCATTTTTCACAACTACTTCTACATGCTTTAATATTACAAAGAATAGGTAAAACCATTTTGATCTTTTCTATGTTAAAAATTCATAATATTGAGAAAACACTAATTGAGAATGTTTATAAAAGAAATTTAGAGGGGAAAACTGCCCTCCATGGAAAAAGTAATAAATATTTGTTGGGTTGATTTTTATTTGGAGAAAAGTGCTTTTTCACTTTTGGCTAATCTCTTCCGAGAATTATATTTATATAAAAAATTGATTTATTTTTGCTTCGCCAACAATTTTGTATAGATTTCTGTGCCTTTGCTCCTGATGAACCTCATGGTAATATGAAATCTTAAATTTATTTGGCATTTTCTATCTCATTATGGAAACACTGATTTACAACTACGACATCCAAAAAAATGATTATTTTATGATTCCTTTCTAGTTAGGTAATTAAAATAGATCCCATTGGTAATAAAGTACAAGATTGCCTTAAGTGGTTTCTGGAGGATAGAGTTGTGTTTTTCCAATCTGTTAATCTGATTATATCATTTATATTGCTGGCTCCAAAAAAGGAAAAGAAATAAGATTCAAATTAAGTTAAGAGAAAAGGACAACTCTTTTTATAAATATAATCTTGAGTGAAAAAGACCGGCTACAAAGGATTATTAAGAAATAGGCATACAGGGATGCCTGGGTGGCTCAGTTGGTTGGACGACTGCCTTCTGCTTAGGTCATGATCCCAGAGTCCCGGGATCGAGTCCCGCATTGGGCTCCCAGCTCCATGGGGAGTCTGCTTCTCCCTCTGACCTTCTCCTTGCTCATGCTCTCTCTCACTGTCTCTCTCTCAAATAAATAAATAAATAAATAAAATAGGCATACAACGGCAGATAAAGGAATGAATTATACATATACACACATATATAATATTACATACACAGTATGTAGTAATGCATCCATTCAAGTGATATATTTGAGTATATAGTAAGGAGTAATGTGTACATATAATGTACACATGTACATTATATATATATAATGGATGTGTATATATATTTACACACATATAATCCATCCTTTTATTTGATATTGTATGCTTGTATGCCTATCATTTTGTGTGTATTTTATTTTATTTTTTAAAAGATTTATTTATTTTAGAGGGAGAGAGAGCATGAGTGGGAGGGCCAGAGGGAGAGGGAGAGAATTCCAAGCAGACTCTACACTGAGCTCAGGGCCATGGTCACGATGATCTGCAAACATGACCCTGCATTCACCACCTGAGCCGAAACCAAAGGTCGTCTTAACCAACTGTGCCACCCAGGTGCCCCCATTTTGTGTCTATTTTAAACAAATGATGTTAGGAATATTCACCCAAATGTAATAGAGGTTGTCGGCAGATGGCAGGATTCCAGGTAATTTCTACTTTTTTTCTTCATTCTGTCCTGAGTTATTTTGTTTTCACAATAAGTGCGTATATTTTTACAAAAACAGTAAGAGATTTTTCAAAAACAAAAAACCAGAAATTTTGATTACAGATAGGAAACTACCCTCCACTCCAGATTCTACACAATCAAACAAGAAGCACACACTGAATTGGCTGTGTGCTCAGCACATAGATAGGGTACCATGTTTGCTTCCAGTCCCCGGTCTTTCTTCATGAGTTCCACAGCCAATTCAACAGCAACATTTATTAGCAACTTACTGTCCTCATGCCATGCCAAAACATCATTTTTGGTTTTTATAGAAACAAAAACCAGTGCACCGGCATGGCTCAGTCGGTTAAGAGTCTGCCTTTGGCTCAGGTCCTGATCCTGGAGTCCACAGATGGAGCCCCACATCAGGCTCTGTGCTCAGCAGGTAGAGAGTCTGCTCCTCCCTCTCCTTCTGCCCCTCTCTCCTGCCCCCCACCCCGTGAGCGAGTGCGTGCGCCCGTGCTCGCACTCTCTCTCTCTAAAATAAATAAAATCTTTGAAAAAAAAAAACAAAAAACAAACACCATCTTCCTGTTTTCCGAATTAATTTGCTTACATAACATTTAATCCAATGATAACAATTACAACAATAAGTACAACAGGCTGGTAAGCACTAAGTAACTCAACTTAATAGGAGCAGAAGTGTGTGGGTGGCTTAAGTTGGTTTCCCCAGGAAACACACTGAAATGAAGATTCGGGTACAGGAAGTTCATTGATAATTGTTGTCAGAACAGCACACATACAGAAATGAAGTGGAAAAGCCCATAATTGGCCAGAGGGAGATCCGCAATGTGGTACAGCAGAGGCGTTAACTAATTCCTGGAGGAGCTCTGGGGCTGAGATGGTTCTTAAGTTGTCTCAAAACAACGCAAGGACCTGGGCGCCTAGGTGGCTCAGTCAGTAAAGCGTCTGCTTTCTACTCAGGTCTAGTCCCGTATCCGGCTCCTTGCTCAGGGGGAAAGCTGCTTCTCCCTCTCTCTGCCTGCCTCTCTCCCTGCTTATGCTCTCTCTCTCTCTCTGTCTCTTGCTCTCTCGCTCCCTCTCAAATAAATAAATAAATAAATAAAATCTTAAAAAAAAAATGCAAGGACTTTTATTCTCCTATATCCACTGGCTAATGTGCTGGTCCCAGGACACCTTAGGTGGGGGAACTTCTTTCTCCCCAGGGCAATTCCTGGAGAGGGATTCAGCTATGAGCCCCTGGCCCCCCAACATTCCTAACAGTTAAAAGACCAGTATCTCAGTCCTTAGGGGCTGTAAATCTGGGTAGCATGCCCCAGCAACTACCACAGTCCATACTGACAGCACTCAGATCCGTTTGCTTCACACTATGTAATTACCTATAGGGGAACAGCTTCCCTGGGATTCTTATGGGTATTGTTTCCCGGCAATTTTTACAAGAGGAAAGTTAGTGGAGCAAACTGTACCTGCCACCATTGCAGCTCATTTCAAGGCCACATCCGATATTCATCGTCTCCTCCCTACTTCTTCTTCCAGATACCTCTGACCTCTGCTAACACCTCTGCAGCTCCAAGTGACTTGCCTTGTAAGGTGACACAGACCATCCCTAAGTGGTCTGAGACCCTTGTCACCATACTCTTTTCAGACTGGGCCAGTTACACTTGTCCGTTTATCATTTAAACTGAACCAGTATACACCGCAGTGGTCTTCTGGGTGTGAAACATATTCTTTCCTACTTAAGTTGTGTAAAATACACACTGCACTGTTTTCTCCTGATTAGTAGGTTCAATTAACCTCTGGTATGTTGATTCTTTTCTTTTGTACTAATCTATTGTCAGGAGGTGCCCTAAGTGACCGGACACCATTTGTAGCTTCAAATTTGGTGGGGCTCATCATAAGTCTCCTAGTGGAGGCACTCCCCTTTGAGAGCCAGGACCTCCAGATGCACAAAACCTAGAATTCAGAGGATGGGAAGTTCAAACTCCCCTAAGTAGGTTGCTGAGGGCAAAGGCAAATGGGGCCAGCTTGAATTCTACCCGTTGGTTTCATATCCCATCTGGTCAGGCTACCTACTGGAGCTGGGGCAATACAGCAGGCTGCTAATTTAGTGTGCATATTGTGTCCTGGAATACAGGGTTCCATATTTGTGGAGTATCATCTCCAAGCTGACACAGCAACTGCACTTCAAAAGGCCATTCTGTACTCTCTGACATCAGCAGCTTCTGGATGATGTGATGTGTAAGCAGCCCAGTGGGTCCTATGGTAATGCACTTGTATTACCAGAAACGGAATATCTCAGTCTGAAATGATGTTACATAGATTCTAGGTTGGTGATAAAAATGCTTAGACCCTCAGCTAGCATTGCCAGCTGAGGCTCTGCACACAGAAAACCAAATTTGTGTCTAGAATATGCTTGATTCTGGTACAGATTAATCAACTTGTCACCAAGTATCCGACTGGTCTCCCCTGAGGGTTGATGCTGCATCAGAAGCTCAACTTGGTGTTGAGCTGACACCAAGCTGAGCTGAGCTACACTCAGTTCTTGCTGGCAGGTGGACATTTGAACTTGGTAAGTGGAAACCCATCATGTGGGGCCCACACATGCCTTCCATTGTTGCTATTCGGTTCCTGAGCCAGTGTGCCAAAACTGGGGTGGCTATTTGCAGAGGCCACCTGCCGTCAGCTAGCCAGGTCATTTCGTCCCCTGGGTTGTCATGAATTCAAGGATATTCAAAGATAGTCACACTTCACACCACTTTCCATAGGTTCAACCACAAGTTTTTCCATTAGAACACCTCCTTCCTGATCTTTCAAACTGCTTTCTTTCATGTCCCTGCCCTATCAGCCCAACAACTTGCCACTCTTCTTATGGATTTAATGTATATTCTTATCTTGGGCAATCTTCTGATACAAAGTTAATGATCAGACGCACTAAAATGGAACTCTTTCCAATGGATTTCCCCTCGCTAATGTCTTTTAGGATCACCTCTGAGCTGGACTAACGATCCTATTCAGCACAAAAAAAAAAAAAAGGCAAGCCACAGACTGTAGAAAATACTGGCAAATCATGCATCTGACAAAGGCTTGTATCAAAAATGTACAAAGAGTTTTCAAAACTCAACCGTAAGGAAACAAATAACCCAATAAAACACAGGAGAAGTCTTGAATAAACACTTCATCAGAGAAGATATTCAGATGGCAAACAAGCATGTGAAAAGGTGCTCCATGTCATCTGTCACTGGGGAAATGCAACTTAAAATCACATCGAGAAAGTGCTGCTCATTAGAAGGACGTTAGAATGGTGTGTGAGGATATAGAGAAACTAAAATTCTGTACCTTGTTTGGGGGAAGGCAAGCTGGCATAACCATTTTGGAGAAGAGTTTGGCATTTTTTAAAGTTAAACATATACTTAATATATGACCCAACCATCCCACTCCCAGATATTTACCCAAGAAGAAAATGAAGACTTAAGTTTGCACAAAAAACTTACATACATGTTTATAGCATCTTTATTAGTAATCACTGAAAATTGGAAACACCCAAATGTCCTTCACCTGGTGAATAGATGAACAAGCTACAATCATTCATACAATAGATTACTATGTGGCAATTTTAAAAAATGAACGATTACAGAAGTAAGAACGTGGAAAAATCTTAAATACATTATGTTACATGAAAAAAATCCAGATTCAAAAGGCTACCCACCACAGAATTCCATATAGGACATTCTGGAAGAGGCAAAAGTGTAGAAGCAGAAAACAAATCAGTGGTTGCCAGGGACTGAGGGTGGAGGCAGAGGCGAGGGGCACCGCAAAGGAGTTTGGGGGGGATCACAGAGAGGACCTGGATCTTGATGTTGGTGGTGGGTACACGACTATATGCATTTGTCAAAACTCACAGAACTGTGTACCAGAAACAATGGATTTTACTGTATACAGTTTATTTTAAAAGCCTAGAGATTTCCAGTTAAATAATAGTTGATGCATTTGCTGGCAGTAATCAACTATTTGATCGTTCCCTGAAAACCAGCATCTTTAAATTTGTAACTATATAATATGGACCATCTGTTTTAAAATAGCTTTCTCATGATGTCACTTTTTAAAATTGACATGTCTAGAAAGGTATACTAGGAAAAAAAATTAGACTTGACCTCAAAGAGCATGTGTTAAATTGTATTTTTCCCCCTTTCATACCTGGAAATACAAATTTAAGGGACAGATAGAAAAATCTCTTCCATTTGTAAAACTGTCAAACTCTCCAGTACCAAACCCACCCAGAATACAGAAGACAGGCTCGCCTAGAGCAGGGCTCCTCTGTGTTTATGAGCGCCTGACTCTGTGGGGAATATGTGTTTGTTTGGAAGGACTCTCACACAACCACTGTGCTCTTCACAAGATGAGTGATGTTCAGGACTCCTTCACAAGCCTGGGGAGTGGGTCTGGGGCTGAGGCAGTGGTTACTGGCAATAGGGCCCATTTCAATGCTTCTAAGTAAACACTTCTGGGTAGGGGTTCATGTGGTGTGGGCAACTTTTTGTTCTCTGCTTGGTCTTGCTCATCAACAGGAAAATTCCCACTCTACCCTATTACATCAGGAAGGCCTCACAGAACATCGGGACCACAGAAAGAGTCCTCCACAATGTCCAGTAACTCACATGTTGTAGCCAGTTCGAGTTTAGCATCTGGCAAGGGGTAGTGGGGAAGGACAATGCATGAGGGAATCCAGGGTGCTAGCTCGGTGTCCTTGACATGTCATGACTAGGAGGTCCCTAGATGGATGATCTCAAGGACAAAATCGTGCAGTTTTGTACTGGTCCAAAGTGCTCAATGTACCCTTGAATGCATGAAATATGTGTTGGGATTGGGAGATAAGAACCTGCAGGTTAGAAGGACCAGGTTTATTCAAGGAATGGGAAGTGAGAGTAAAAGGATAGCACCTTATGGACTGAGAAGGAAATCTCAGAATTCCAGAACTTGGAAGGGAAACAATCCTGCAAGTATTTTACGTTGCTAAAGAGGAGTAGGGTTGGAGGTTGCTGGAATTAAGGGATCCAAATTAGGAGATTAGGGTACTGATTGGCTCATCACATCATTAGTTCATTTGCTCATTCATTCATACAACAAATAACTCTTGGTGAGCATTATGCGCCAGATATTAGGTGTTCGAGCCACGGCAATGAGCAAGTATTTTCTGGTAAATACAGGGATGGTAGTTGGGGAGACTTAATAAACAAGTAAGAAAAGCTCTATAAAACAGCGATTTCAGAGTTGAGATTTCCTGGGGTTTTAAATCCCAGATCCAGGCACTTAATAACAATGTGACTTGTAAGTTATTTAACTCATTTAACTCAGTTTCCTTATTTGTCCAATAAAAATACTAAGTGCCTACTTCATAGAATTGTTGTGATTAATGTGGTAATTAGCATAAAGTTTTAGAACAGTCCCTGAAACATAGTAAGCACTCGATAACTATTAAAAGTGTAAACAGGTGTATACTTGAATGCCAGGTAGTGAAAAGGACTATAAAGAAAAATAATTCAGAGTTGGGGGGATAAAGCATGGTGGTAGGGCTGTTTTGCATCAGGTGTTGAGAGGAAGTTCTCTCTGGGGTAAGTGACATATGAACAAGGACCTGAATGGTGTGAGAGAACAAGTCATGCAAAAGTCTGTGGGAAGAGTATTTCAGGTAGCAGGAACAAAGGCCCTGGGGCAGGAAAGACCTTCAAGGCCAAGAAAGGTGGTGGAGAAAAAGATGCAGAAAAAGAAAATTTTATTTTATTTTATTTTATTTATTTGCGAGAGAGACAGCATGAGAGGGACAGAGGAAGAGGTAGAAGCAGGCTCCACGATAAGCCAGAGGCGGGACTCAATCCCCTGAGCCAAATGTAGCCACTTAACCCACTGAACTACCCAGGCTCCCCTCTGAAGACTGCTGTGATCCAATCCCTAACCCACTGTGCTCCTCCTATCTACGCTTTTGGAAGACGAGCCCTCTGTGGGGTCTGGTTACCTGCAGCAGAGATGAGGCAACTTGAGCTTAATGGTGTGACATATATATATATATGTCATATAGATATATATATATTTTTTCTATACCAAAAATGCTACTGATCAAGTTAGAAGGTATTTACAGCTCCATAGTCGTGTGTGTGTATCTATCTATATTTTAAAGAAAGGTAAAAAATTATTTAAAGTAAAGTATCTTGGCTGTCTGGGTGGCTCAGTTGTTAAGTGTTTGCCTTCGGCTCAGGTCATGATCCCAGAGCCCTTTATTCGAGCCCCATGTCAGGCTCCCTGCTCAGCAGGAGGCCTGTTTCTCCCCATCCCACTCCCACTGCTTGTGTTCCCTCTCTCACCATCTCTCTGTCAAATAAATAAATAAAATCTTTAAAAATATATATATTTTTAAAAGGTAATAAAGGTAATAAAAGCCTGTAACTATGTACTAACATCCCATTAAGGCCTGGAGTAAAATGAGTAAAGATTGACTCTACATGGCACAAATAAGACTATAAATAGCTTCATGTGAATTAAGATTTTTGTCTCCAAATGAAACAGGGCAGGTTTTGCTGCCAAAGTGCTGCTAAAAGACTTTTGGGTTTTCAGTGTTTTTTGATTCTGGAATTATGGGTAAAGGATTGGGAACCTGTAATGATGTGGGCCCAGGGCCCACACCAGGTTACAAAGTTGATGGTATATATTTGTGGCTCTAAGTTCCCGGTGGCCAGGACGACCTTGTACATAGAAGAGAACTTTGCCAGTTTTTCTCTCTATTCAGCAAATTTCGTTTCTCAGGTCAACATGTTTTGGAACAAGAGTGGAAGTTAAGCCTTAATGTTAGTGTCACTATGAGAGCTCCCAGATAGACTGAATGTTCATAGTTCTTTGGAGCACCCAGAAATATTGCATTTATTCTCAGTAACATCTGACATCTAGAAGGTACAAACAGATACAATAGTAATAACCTGAACAATGTTCCTCTTTCCATGAATGTTTATTAAGCCTTTAGTGTCAGAAGCTTCGAAACAATCTAAACAGCAACGGGTATGTAAGTTGCCTTGGTGTTAAAGAGCTGCTCCTGTGGGCCCCTAGTCCTCATGTCCCCGGGGTCCCAGCTCCTCCTTTCCCTCCGCCCCCCAACCCCCGGGCTCGAGGGCCACCCGGCCTTCCGCCTCCGGGCTCCGGCCACCAGGGGGCGCTGCGGCCCCCTCTCCCGGGAGCGGCCGAGCCAGCCCGGTGGGTGTTTCTCTCCCTCTCGCGCTCTCTCCTCCCGGCCTCACATCCGGGTCTGGAGCGCGGCCGCCGCTGTCAGTGTTGGTGCGGGCGCGTCGGGGGCCGGGCCGGGGCGCAGTAAATGGCGGCGGAGGGAGGCGGAGCGGCGGCCACGCTCAGCTCAGATTCCCCGAAACTTTAGACTCGCAGCCCCACAACTTTCCGGGAAGTGCCGCCGCTGCGGGGGCGTGGACGGAAGGGGAAGCCGAGGCGGGAAGTCTTGTGGGGTGGGGGACGCTGCGGGGAGCCGGGGAGACTCGAACCCGCGGCGGGGGCGGTGGCGGAGTCCGCCCGTGCCTCGCGCCGCCGCGGCCCCCGCCTCCTTCCCCGTGCCCTCCCCTCGGCCTCCGAGCCGGAGCCCGAGACGCGCCGAGCCGAGCCCGGGACTGCGCGGGGCCTCGCAGGCGGCGGCGCGCCGAGCCCCGCCGGGCCCCCTCCTCGCGACCTCCGGGCCCTGTTGCTCGGGCGCCCCCAGCGCGCGTGAGGCCGGGGTTGGGGCTCCCCGCGGTTTCGCGGGGCCAGGAGGAAGCCGGGCCGCGCGCAGCCCCCGCTGTCCCGGGGTCGTGGGGCCGGGTCCCAGGTCTTGCATGCGGGGCGGGGCGGCCGTGAGCCGGAGGCGAAGATGGAGGGCTTAACGCTGAGCGATGCGGAGCAGAAATACTACTCGGATCTCTTCTCCTACTGCGACATCGAGAGCACCAAGAAGGTGGCGGCCAACGGGCGGGTGCTGGAGCTATTCCGGGCCGCGCAGCTGCCCAACGACGTGGTCCTCCAGGTAACGCCGCCGCCCTCGCCTCCGGACGCGTCCTGGGTTCTGCCGGACGCCGACCGGTAGCTTCCCGGCGGCTCCGGCCTCGGGCTGTCCGCCTCCGGGGGTGGGGGGTGGGCGCCGTTTCCAGCAGCGCGGGCTGTGGGCTTGTGCCCCCGGGCTGGGGCCGCAGGTGCTCGGGCGGCCCAGACTCGCGCCGCGGTCGAGGGGGAGGGGTCGCTGTTAGAGGACAAAAGTCATGCAGGGACATGGTGGGGGTTGGGGGGGGGGCGGACGTGTGTGTATTAAATCTGAAGGGACCAAGTCCATTATCTCTCGGCTGCCCCTGAGAATGTGTTTTTCAGCATTGGAAGAGCAACTTCAGATTAAGGATCTTGGATTGTGACCATGTCTTTGAATCCTAGATCCTGGTGTGTATAACATGACTCTTCGGTTCCTGCAGAGTAATAAAGTTACCGGTATAGGTAAAAATTTTTTTTTTTTTTTTTAATTCTTGAATTAGCCAGCAGACGCCACAAAGTGGGTTGTGTAGGACTCGAAGAAGCAGTTTTCTTAAGGAAGCTGAATTCTTGGGGAGATCAAAAATTTGAATTTGTAGCTAGTAGTTTGCAAGTAGATATGTATGGAAAGAACTTGTAGTTAGTGTGGCTGATGTAAACTGGACTGTTTTCGATTGCCATTCGGTAACATTCGGTGGAACTTGTGGATTCGGGTTGGGAGATAAGTATTGAGCAGCTGGAAGTCAAACGTGCGTATTTGCCTAAATCCGATCTGTAGCACTAGAGGGAGGACCAAGCAGAGTAAATTTTGAGCTTTGTCACATCTGTTTTTAAAAAAGGAGGTTTCCTAGAAATTCTTATCTAGTGTATGTAGTGAACATTGTTGTTACTCTGTTTAATGATTCATGGTTGCTAGTCTATCTAAACAGCATATTAGGAACAGGTTTTAAGCTTTCATCTTTACAATGATCCAAGCCACTTACCCACATCTCCAAAACTTAGAGCCATATGCATGGGTATAATGTAGTATACTGCAGAGAGCCCTGAATCAGGAGTTTTGAGGCCTGGGTCTTTGACCCCATTTTCTTGTTCACTAGCAGTGGGACTTTGGGCCAGGCACTTCCACTCTTAAAGTGCAGATGTGGTCATTTAAAGAATGAGAGTCAGGCAGGTTCCTTCTAACAGAAATTCTGGAAGTATAAAAATGTCCACAAAAGTCTCTCTGTTTTAGAACTTGCCTGTGCATTAACTATGACTTAGTTGAATGAGTTCTGCCCTTTTGCATAATCTTAATATGTTTTATATTGGTTTTTTAAAAATCTTGGGAGGAGAAGTTGGGTGTCTTAAATACTAACCTGTGGGAGATGCAAAATTTTGTGCTGTTGTAAAGGGACAGAGATTAAATGTTTTGGATTTCACTGGCCACAGTGTCTCTCCAGTATTCTTTGTTTTTGTTTTTGCAACCCTTTAAAAATGTAAAAACCATTCTTACCTCAAGGGCGCATGAAACCGTGCCTGTAGTTTGCTGACCCCAGCTAAGAATGGTGGTGACTGCGTGGGGTCCTTTGCTCACCTCATATGGCTTTGGAGTTAGACTTTTAGAGGTCTGGTCAGAATGTGCTCATTAATGCTATTGCCTTTTTTCCTAGCAATTGAAAACATACTTTCAGGTTATTTAGGAACTAAAATTAAGGCAAAACTTATCAAGTTCTAGTTCCTTTCTGTTTTTGGGGTGGGGAGGAGCTGAAATAAACTGACTTTTTATTACTTTTTTTTAATGGTGCCAGAAGATTTTTGGAATTTTAGCATATTATTTAGGATAGACAAATCATATTAATTAACCTTTGCTTGACATATGTTTAATCAAGTTATTTTTACATTTTGCTCAGTTTTGTTAACATTTGAAAATAAATTCCGGTTGCCTTTCAATATAAAGAAAGGGCTTACATAGCATAAATATTCAGAATTCAGTTACGAGTTAGAAGCTTTAGTACCTCCCTGAAACAGAACTCTTAGAGTAGTATATACTAAATAGTATTTTGGGTATCTTGAAGGCAGTTTACTTAAAAATCTGCCTAAGACATAAAATGTGAGACAAAAGGGGACTATGGATTTAGTTCTCTTAAGCGTGTTTGGGATTGTCCGAAAACACAGCCGCCTGTTGCTTTCTAAGTGAGGAACATTTGGGTCAACTCGAGTGTATTGAGTCAGCTACTTAACTGGGCTAGGCATTTGCAGGACATGGAAAGAGGAGTGAGAATCTCTCAAGGACCTTGTAAACTACCCGGATACACACGTGTAACATAAAATACCATGTGAATGTGTAGGAGAGGTACGAAGGAGGTATGAACAGGAAAGTGTCTTTGACTTAATTGAGATGGGACTTTAAATTAGTGTGGAGGGAGGGCAGTGGGATGGAGGACTTCCCGACAGAAAACATGACAGAAGGTAGAAAGTGTAGGAGCCTTTTCAAGGAGTAGCAGATAGGTTTTGCTGAAGCTGGAGTGTGTCTTAGGGATAATGGAACATAGAATTAGAAAGAGACCATATTATATTAAGAAAAACCCTAAAGAACACGCAGAAGATTTCATATTTCAGTAGGCAGTGGAAACTTGTTGGTTTTTGACCTAGAGTGAGGAAAGGTAGAGTCAGCGGAAGGAGGCTCGTGCAGTAGTCTCCAATGGTTGCAGGGTAATGGGCATCCAGACCCAGGTGACAGCTGTAGAATAGGAAACAGATCTGGATGAACAGGTCTGAGTTACTGAAGGACTGCTGGGTAGACACTCTTTGAGGTGCTTTGTTGAATAGTGTTTAATTGAGGCCAGATTATCAAGGCTGGGTGGAGAGCTTTGAACTAATTGTAAAGGTAACAGGGAGGTGTAGTTTAAGAGAAGTGACTCATAAAAGCTGTGCTGTACAGGACCTTCAGGAGATCAGTGCAACTGGAGTTAGAGGGAAGAAGCTGGAGATGAATTTGGGGATCCATTCTCTGTTGCATTTATGAAGTAGTGAGGAACTGGGTCATGGTGCTCAAATGCAGGAGTGGGGGACATTGTGGGGAGGATGATTTTGTCTCCCCGGAGGCATTTGGCACTGTCTGGAGACCTTTTTGATTGTCATAACTTGCAGGGAGGGAAGCAGTTCTACTCGCATCTAGGGAGAGAGGCCAGTGATGCTGCTAGACATCCTACAGTGCAAGGAGAACCCCCACAGCAAAGGTGTATCTGGGCCCAGATGTCCGCCAGTGGTCCTGAGATTGAGAAATCCTCGCCTGGACTCTGGTGGTAACAGTCAGACCGAAAATGAGGCTAGAAATTAGGTAGGCTTGATGGCCTGGGTGATGCTTAGAGGGAAGAATAGAGCAAGGATTGGACTCTGTTGGACACCACTCACCACTTAGAAAAGGTGCAGAAAGAGAGCCCGATTTTAAAAAAGATTCTGGCGACTTTGATTTCCCGCATTTTGAGGTGGTGGTGGAAGTCTCTAGGAGATAGTTGGAAACTCATGGACATTTGTCCACACCGAGTACTTGTTCTTACAGTGAAATTTAGGTTTTTGGGCATCTTCCTCTGCCTTTCTCACCCAAGTATCTCAGGGTTAGGGGACGGACAGCTGCTTACACTGTGAGCATGCATGTACACATCGGGGCTTTGATTAATGTAGTAGTTTTCAGCATTTGTTAATAAAAATCATGAGAAGGCTGAGTCATCTGGGGGAATGAGGATAGAGAACAAAGAACAGAGGGCTGAGGACTGAAGGAGGAAGGAGCTGGCATTTATTGAGTGCGTGTTATGTGTCTTTAACTGGGCAAGTCATTTTCATGCAAGAACTCATTTGATCCTTACAAGAACCAGTGAAGTGGGTATTATTTTTTATTTATTAACAGGAATGTGATAGCCAGAGAAGTTAAATAATTTGTTAGTAAATAAAGCATCTCTCCTTTACCATTATTCCTTGCTACCTTTCAGCTTTTTCCTTTCACTGTTCATGTGATTGGTTTGCCCATAGTTCTTCCGAAGAGCAGAGATTTAAGATTGTTTGATTTTGAGTTATGTATGGATTTCCTCTTTGCATAGTGAATAGTTTTATGTATGATGCTGTCTTGAGACACAGCCACTTAAGAGAAATAGGAAGAAGATCTTGTAGTTGGTATCCTGTGCATACAGAGATACAATTTACATTACAACTGTCAGACAGACATTTTGAAGTATATTCATTACACTGGTTTTGGAATAGTAGAGTAAGACTGGTGCTGAGTGTGAAGGTTTGTTTTGGAGACAGTGTGTCAATAGACAAAGTGAATGAGCTAAAGCTTTATAGAATTGTGCTCCACAGCAGAGAGGAACAGGACTGGGCGGAGAAAAATTTGGTTCATAGAATTTAATCATGAGGAATTTTGCCCTTTGCTGAGCAAAGAATAAATATTTATTGACTTAAAAATCAGAAATAATTTATTTTTTTAAGATTATGGAAGGTATGCTACTACATTAATGAGTATGTTTTCTTAGCTTTTACTTAAAGACTCCATTTGGGGAACTATTTTAAAACTTCATATAGACTTTGAGTGCATAATAGCTTGATAAAAGATTCTAGTACTAACAGTTCTTTCGTTGAAGGTTATAACCAGTGTACACCTATTCATGAAGCTCAAGAAATCTTTAAGGTCATTTATGTTGAACAACGTCTTGGTAGAATATTTGAGTAACACATTAATGGGTGAAAAATGACAACAGTGAAATAGAAACCATTTTGTCTTTCTAATTTTGTTCAATTATAAGATCTACTCATTAGTGATAATATTAAAATAGGGAAGCAGCGCTTCATTTGTTCATTGGAAGTTATAAAGGTAATACAAGTAAATGTCAGGCTTGTTATTTTGAGGTAGTGATTTCTTATTTGTAATTTCTGAATCACTAAAATAATTATAACAAACTACAAAAATAATCTTGCCTTTAATCAGATACTTTCTGTACATGATTGAAAAACAGCATACTGTTTGTGAGAGAAGTCCTACTTAATGGCTTTTTGTAGTGTCTTATTTACTTTTTAAATTTCTCTTTCCTATATCATATCATGCTAGTTTTAGTCTTTTAAATTAATAGTCCAGAGTTAGAGTCTCGGTATTTGGGGAACTCATGCTTAGGATTTTGATGGAGCTGTAAGAGAGAGGCTGGTAATAAGGAGCACTAAACATGGGAGGCAAATTCTGGTCCTGTCTTTAGCTAGCCTTGTGACCTTGAACAGATCACTTAATGTCTTGGATTTTTCTTCTCACAGCCTGAGGTGATTGGATTGGGTTTTTCAAAGATGTTAGAGTGTCAAAATGGCCCTTGTGTTGTAGTGTCAAAATGGCCCTTCTAGCCAGCCACACCTTTAAGAACAGAACACAGTCTTGAAATTAGTTGCTCCATGGTTTTAACACATTGATTTGTTACATTCTTTTGAAGAGAATCTCAGCCTGGAATGCTGAAGTGACTATATGTGTATATATACATGTGTGTATATACACAGGTGCATACACACACGCACATGAGCAGGAACTAATTAAATGGTTGTAAAGTCCGTGGTTCCTAAATCTTCAGCTATTTGGCCAGTGAAAATTTGAAATGGGTGATAAGACTTGACATTTCTCCTTTTCCTTCATATATGTTTCATTTTCTATAGCCTTTCCTATGATAAGCGTATCTTCATTCATCTTTTCCCTCCTTTACTTCTATATAAAGGATCCATGTCTGGTGGGTTATGTATATAGGCATGACATAAAAATCAGGACATAATAACTTTGGCTCAGAAATCTTTTTTAAGTTCATACCATACACTAAGTTTCATTGAGATTTAGTAAATTATAGGACTTAGGTCTTAAAAAATATTATATATATTTTAAGATTTTATTTATTTATTTGAGAGGACAAGACAGAGAACACAAGGTGGGGTTGGGGGGACAGAAGGAGAGGCAGAAACAGACTCCCCACTGCACAGGGAGCCCTAGGTGGGGTCCAGTCTTTGGACTCCAGGATCATGATCTGAGCCGAAGGTGTACATTTAACTGACTGAGCCACCCAGGCATTCCCCGAAAATATTGTATCTTTATTTCAAGAACTGACTTCTTGTTGAATTTGAGTCTACCTTGTTAAATGATGAAGCCATTTATTAGATTATGTATCTTCTAATGTTTTTGGATTGCAGTTTCCTTTGAATTTCTGGTGCACATACTAGACATCTGCTTAGAAAACACAGTTCACAAAATTGTGCCTATAATTGGAGGTTGCTAGCCTTCCTCCAGTTTAGTTAAGCACATCCCATGAACCTCTATATTAAAGTTTTGAAGAAGAGCGGACCTGTGAAGTGCTAAATGTAACATCTTTCTTAAGTCAGTTTTGTATATTTTCATGACTACTTCTTGATGGCCACTATTTAATATACACCTGTATGTGTGTGTATATATGTGTGTGTGTGTGTATTTTTATTCAGGGGTGTGTGTCTATAGCAGTGGTAAAAACTCAGAAATCTTTCCTGCCTTCTTGGATTATGTTAATGTTAACATTAATGTTGATGTTAAAAGAACTGTATATGGTTAATACAAAATCATTGCACACTCTAGGGACCTACTTAGTTGTAAGGGAAGGTTCCTCTGAGGAGACATGGACAGAGATAAGGGAGAGAGAATGAGATGTTTCACAGAGAGGGAAAGCATGTGAAGGGCCTGAAGCTTGAAGGGCTTAATGTGCCTGGGGAAATGAGAAGCTGGAGCACCTTGATGGGGGTGCATGGACATGGTAGGGACCACATACCGCAGGGCCTTGTACACAGCAATGAGGAGTTTGGGTATTAAATTATGAAGAGTTTTTAGTAAGAGAGTAGCATCATCTGAATTACGTTTTTTTAAAGATTACCCTGCTGTGTAGAGAAGAGAATACGGGACAAACAGATTGGCAGTGGATATGCAGTAACTCAGATAGGAGATGATGATGTCTTAGATTAGTGAAGTGGCAATGATTGAGAGGAGAAGACATATTTGAGATTTCTTGAGGCAGCAAAACTAGGAGGACATGATAATGGATTGGGTATGGAGCATAAGGGAGAGAAGGGAGAACTCAAGAGATACTGCTGGAAGTCACCATTATCGTATGGATAGAAGAGAGGTTTTTTTGTTTTGTTTTGTTTTTTGGTGGAGAGGTAATGGTAAATTCAGAAGTTTTTTTGTTTTTTTGGTCATAGGTTCTCAGAATCCTGTAAGATTGTCGGGTAGGCCTCTACCAGAGAGGATCAAAGATATTTGGCTTAGAGATGTCAGTTTCAAGATTACCAATGTATTATTAGTGATACTTAAAAGCCATGAAAATAGATGAAATCAGGGAGGACAAGAAGCAAGAGACTATAGAGAGGAAAGAAGGATTGACTAGAAATAGAACCCTGAGGAGTGCAGCACATTTCTTTTCTTTCTTTTTTTTTTTTTTTTTAAGATTTTTATTTATTTGACAGATCACAAGTAGGCAGAGAGGCAGGCAGAGAGAGAGAGGAGGAGGAGGCAGGCTCCCTGCTGAGCAGAGAGCCCGAAGTGAGGCTCGATCCCAGGACCTGGGATCATGACCTGAGCCGAAGGCAGAGGCTTTAACCACTGAGCCACCCAGGCGCCCCGTGCAGCACATTTCTAAGTTGGGGAAACTGTAAAGCCTCTAGGAAGGAGGCTAAGAAGGACAGAGTGGTTGTAGGGAAATTAGGGATGTAGGGATTATGTCATGGATCCTAAGTAATGTGAGTATTTCAAGAAAAGAATAGTTAACTGTATTGAGTTTGGCCCAGAGGTTGAGAAGATGTGGGCAGAAATATGGCTGTTGGTTTGGCAGTCTAAAGGTCATCAGTAACTTTGATGAGCCAGTTTCATCAACTGGTAGAGGTGAAGCCAGATTAGAGTGACTTGAGGGAAACTGGATGGCCCAGGAATTAGGGATAGGGTGTGTAGATAGCTTTTTAAAGGAGTTTGCAGATGGAAGAAAATAGACAAGGGGTAGAAGCTGGAGGTATATGAGGATATAAAGGAATTCTCTTTTTGTTACTTTTTTGAGTATTAAAAATACTGCAGCATGATTTCAGTTAAGATTAACAAGGGAAGAAAGGAAGATGAGGAGAGAGAGTATTGTAAAAGCAAGATTGTTCAGAATCCTGACTATACAGGATGGTCTTAACAGAAGAGGGATCCCTGGGCACCTGGGTGGCTCAGTGGGTTAAGCCGCTGCCTTCGGCTCAGGTCATGATCTCAGGGTCCTGGGATCGAGTCCCGCATCGGGCTCTCTGCTCAGCAGGGGGCCTGCTTCCCTCTCTCTCTCTCTCTCTGCCTGCCTCTCTGTCCACTTGTGATCTCTCTCTGTCAAATAAATAAATAAAATCTTTAAAAAAAAAAAAAAAAGAAGAGGGATCCCTTCCTCAATTTTGAAAGGAGAGAAGGAGGACGAGCATGGATATAGAACCAAGTAAGTACATAGGTTCAGTAGAGGAAAATTAGGACAGTCTAGCTTCACAGTTTCTACTTTTTTTACAAACTCAGACAAGATTAACAGTTTAGTAGTGGGAACAGTCTGAATATGAAAGTAACAGAAAATCTATTTACAGTAGCATCAAAAAGAATAAATATTTAGGAACAAATTTAACAAAAGATGAGGCACCTGGTTGGCTCAGTTGGTAGAGCATCCAGCTCTTGATCTCGGGGTTGTAAGTTCGAGCCCCACAATGAATATAGAGATTACTTAAAAATAAAATCTCTTTTAAAAAAGCACCAAAATTTTTATACTACAGACATTACTAAGAGATACTGAAGATTTAAATAAATAAGAAGGGGTGCCTGGGTGGCACTGTTGGTTAAGTGTCCAGCTTATGGTTTCAGCACAGTTCCCAATCTCAGGCCTGGGAGATGAAGCCCCACATTGTGCTCGATGCTGATTGCAGAGTGTGTTTGAGAGTATCTCTCCCTCTCCCTCTGCCCTCCTGCTCTTGCTTTCTCTCTCAAATAAATAAATAAAATCTGTAAATAAATAAATGGGGACACAGTCTGTGTTCATAGGTTGGAAGATTGATATTGTTAAGATGGCAGTTGTCCCCGAACTTAACTGTAGATACAGTAGAATCCCTATTAAAATCCTACTAGGTATTTTTGTAGAAGTTGTAAAGCAGAGCCTAAAATTTATAATACAAAGGACCCAGAGTAGCCGAAACAGTTTTGAAAACAAATAAAATAGGAGATTTGCCCTACCTAATTTTAAAATTTACTATAATCTACGGTAATCAAGACAGTGTGGTTGGAATAAGACTAATAAGCATGAGGGACACCTGGGTGGCTCAGTCAGTTAAGTGTCTGCCTTTGGCTCTGGTCATGATCCCAGGGTCCTGGGATCCAGTCCTGCACCTGGCTCCTTGTTCAGTGGGGAGCCAGCCTCTCCCTCTGCCTGCCTCTCTCTCTCCCCCTCTGTCTGAAAAAGAAATAAAAATATTTTTTTAAAAATGAAATTATTGCCCATCAGAAAAAAATTTTTAAAAAAAAAGACTAAGCACGAAAATTAATAGAACAGAAATGAGAGTCCAGAAATGAACCCTTATTTATGATTACCTGGTTATTTAAAAAGTGCCAGGAAAGTTTAATGAGGGAAGTATAGTCTTTTCAACAAATGGTCCTCAATTAGATATCTTTATGTTTAAAAAAAAATGGACTTGGACATATTGTTGTATATACTTCACACCATACACAAAAATTTTCTCAAAATAGATAATAGACTTAATTATAAAATCTAAAACTGTAAATTCTAGGATACATTAGAGAAAATCTTTATGACCCTGTGTTAGGCAGAGTTCTTAGATGACACCAAAAGCATGAATCATAAAAGAAAATACTGACAAATTAGACTTCATTAAAATGTTTAAAAACTTTAGCACCTCAGAGATTACTTAAGAAAGTAAAAAGACAAGCCACAGATGGGCAGAAAGTAGTTGCATATTACAAACACTGTAAAGGTCTTTAATCTAGAATATATATATAAAGAAATTTTACAACCCATAATAAAAGGAAAAAAAACAATAAAAATGAGCAAAAGATTTTAATGGATATTTCACCAAAGGAGACAGTGTAAATGGCCAATAAGCATATGAAAAGGTGTTCAACATCATTAGTCATTAAGGAAATTCAGATTAAACCACAATGATGCTATCACACCCACCAGAATGACTATAATTAAAAAGACTGACATTACATGGTATTGTGGAGAAACTGGAACCCTTCTGCACTGCTCTTGGAAATGTAAAAGGTATAGCCATTTTGGAAAACAGTTTGGCTGTTTCTTAAAAAGTTACACGTAAACTTATCATATGAATTAGCAGTTCCACTCAAAGGGATCTACCCAAAAGAAATGAAAATGTCTACAAATGAAGAATTGTAAATGTCTGTTAGCAGCCTTATTCACAGCAGTCAAAAATTGGAAAGCAGTCTAGCTGCCCATAAAATGATGAATGGGTAAACAAAACATGGTATCTCCATACAGTGAAACATGATTTTGTAAAAAAAAGGAACAAATTACAAAATACTACAGCAAAGATTGATGTCAAAAACATGGTAAGTGATAGAAGCCAGATACAAAAGAGTATGTGCCTATACAGAATAGTGGTTACCTAAGGCCAGGGTAGGAGTGGAAACACTGGAGGAAAACATTTGGGGTGATGGTAAAGTTCTGACATTGGATTGTGATGATGATGCACGACTCCATGAATGTTCTTAAAATTCAGTGAATCATGCACTTACCCATGGTTAGATTTTATGGTATATAAAGTATACCTCAAAACTGTAAATTTTTTTGAAAACAGTTTTGCAGGGTGAGGGAAATGTATGAAGCAGTCACCTTGGAGGATGTGAAGGTAGGATGAGAATAAAGGACCGTCTACTGTCTGCAAAATACAGTTCTAATTCCAAAACCTCAGTATCAGCACCAGTACTGGAATAATAATTCTGGCTTACATTTATTCACTGTTTTCTGTGTGCTGGCTCTGCCTGTCTTATATGTACTAGATTTTTTACTTTGTACATTATTTAATAGGTTTAGAAGGAGCTGAAAAAGTTGTGACTTAGAATGAATTAAGACCAGTTTCACATGATGTGATGAGCACTGGGTGTTAAATGCAACTGATGAATTATTGAACAGTACATCTGCAACTAATGATATACTGTATTTTGGCTAATTGAATTTAAGTTAAAAGCAGTTTCTGTTGGCTGTGAGTGGTATGCTGAATTTATAGACACTTAATTCAGATATCCTAATTTTTTGGAAAATCGCAGAAACATAATGCTCAAAAATAATCTGAGTTTGAGATAATCGTACTTTCTAAGTAGTAATTTAATCAAACAGTAGTTTTAATCTACAGGAAACACTACTTCCGGTTGTCTTCTATTAAAATAATCACTGTTGGGACTCTTGGTCTCCACTCAGGCCATAATCTCAGTGTCCTGGGATGGAGTCCTGACTCGGTCTGGAGCTCAGTGCCGACTCTGGTTAAGATTTTCTCTTCTTTTCCCACTGCCCCTCATAGTCCCCTCCCTGCACGTGTGCACATGCACGTTCTCTTCCTGTTTCTCTCTCTTTCTTTTTAAGATTTTATTTATTTCGGAGAGAGAGAGTGAGTGAGAGCACAAGCCAGGGGAGAGACAGAGGGAGAAGCAGACTCCCTGCTGAGCAGGGGGCTCTATCCCAGGACTGTGGGATCATGACCCAAGCCAAATGCAGATGCACAACCCACTGAGCCACCCAGGCGTCCCCCTCTCGCTCGCTCGCTCTCAAATTAATCAATCTTAAAAAAAAAAAATCACTGTCAGTGTCATGAATCTTTTTGTAGGCTAAAATCTTCTTTTTTTTTTTTTTTTTAAGACTTTATTTATTTGTCGAAGAGAGCGAGAGAGCAACAGTGAGAGCACAGGCAGGGGGAACGGTTGGCAGAGGGAGAAGCAGGCTCCCCGCTGAGCAAGAAGCTTGATGCGAAACTCAGTCCAGCACCCTGGGGGATCATGACCTGAGCAGATGCTTAAGAGACTGAGCACCCAGGTGTTCCATTGGCTAAAAGCTTTTAATGTTACTTTGAAGTGCTGATTTGGTGTTTTTGTGTTTCTGAATTTTTGTATCCAGGCTGAGTTTGCATAAGTAGATATGAGACCCAATCCTCACAATCATATGATATACTGTGCTGGATGAAAAATAACTAAAAATACTGTTCTCAGAGTGATTATTGCTTCTTGTCCATGGATAATTATGTCAAATGTTGTATGTGGAGATAGATATCTCTATATCCTTGAAAAGAGAAATTTTTGGCCAGAAACTAAGTATTATTGATTTTTCTTCATGTCTCATTTATGACTAGAAGGATCAGAGGTTTGTTTAAACTCAAGTGTTAATTGGTACTGTATTTTTTAATAGTTGATTTAGAAGAGTTCATATTTGGAGCACCTGGGTGGCTCAGTTGGTTAAGCATCTGGTTCTTGATTTCAGCTCAGGTCATGATCTCAGGCTTGTAGGATAGAGCCCCCCCTTCAGGCTCTGCTGGGCTTGGAGCCTGCTTAAGATTCTCCCTCTCTGGGGCGCTGGGTGGCTCAGTGGGTTAAAGCCTCTGCCTTCGGCTCAGGTCATGGTCTCAGGGTCCTGGGATCGAGCCCCAAATCGGGCTCTCTGCACAGCGGGGAGCCTGCTTCCCTCTCTCTCTCTGCCTGCCTCTCTGCCTACTTGTGATCTCTGTCAAATAAATAAATAAATCTTTAAAAAAAATACAAATTAAAAAAAGATTCTCCCTCTCCTTCTGTCTGCCCCCCTTCTTCTCTCGCTCCCTGTCTTAAAAAAAAAAAAAAAGAATTTGTATTTTTTAGGGCACTTAATTGTATTTCATAGAAAAATATTTAATTGTAACACCCTTACAATATTCTATGTCAACAAGTATTGAGTACAGTATAGTCAAAATAGGAATGTGACAATTCTAGATTTGAATCTCTACTTGGTACTTATTAACTCTCTTACCCTGAACAAGTAACTTAACCTCTCTTGAAGACTCCCATTTCCTCATTTGTAGACTGAGGATAATACCAGATAATATCAGAAGTTTTCGTAATACCAAAGTGAAGTGTAAACATGCAGCAAAGTACCTGATTCTAAGAGGGTGATCAAATAAGTTTCATTCAGACAAGCTCTGCTTTATGAGAATACTCAAAATTTATAGGATCTTGGCTTTAATAGCAAAAATCTCTCCATATTTCTTCTAAGCCTAGATTTATATCTTTTATTATTTTTGTTGCGTGAAGTTAATAATAACTGCCCCCAATCCTTTGATCCTATCAGTAATGCCATTTGTTTCACCCTTTTACTATGGAATTAGAGGATTTGTCCTCTTGAAATGCAGTGTACCACCAAAAGACGATAATAAAGGATGATTTTAAGGTTTATGTAGCTTACAGAATGGTGATAACCATTAACAGAAATAAAGAAATGAGGAGGATTCTATAGTTTTGTGGGGAGACATTGTGCTGAATTTTGGATGTGCTCAGTGAGATGCCATGCTCAGTCCATCTGTGTTAGCAAGATTCCGTGGGGATTTCAAAGCTTGAGAGTAAGTAACAGCTGGGTAGCCTTAAAGCTTGTGCAGACTTGATGGTGGTTTCTGAATGAGGCCATTCACTAACAATGAAGATTGCAGACTTCATTATATTTGAAATGTTCTTTCACGGTCAGTGGTAAATTGCAGTGTTGTCATAGAGATTTAGGTATTTTCACTTAAGACCTCAGAGTTTTTTTGAAATATTCTTGAGACCATTAGCAAGGCAAGGTGGATGTGGAAGTATAACACTTCCCTGAAATTAGTATAGCCTCCAAAAAGTTGAACCTTGGATGCTAAACCCAGAATCATTTGCATGTTTAATTTAAAGGGTTTGCTAGCTATTTGCAGGCAGTCCCCACAGTCATCCATACGTAGTGTGATTGCATCTTAGCTGAGGAGTGACTCTTGGAGCTAGAATAGTCAAGCCTACGAGTTGCCATCAGCATCTCATTGCAGCTTTGTGGTTCTTGTTTAACACAAGATCTCATTTAATCCTTATAATAAGCCTGCCAGGTATTGTTATTCCCATTTCACTAATAAGAAAATGTATGATTTTATTGGGGAGGGTATGTGCTATGGTGAGTGCTGTGAAGTGTGTAAACCTGGCGATTCACAGACCTGTACCCCTGGGGATAAAAATATATTATATGTTTATAAAAAATAAAATTAAAAAAAAAAGAAAATGTATGATTTTATGATACTCTAGAATTAATGAATTCTTAAAGATTTGTGAACAAATTCCTTGAAGGTCAATAATCCTATAGCTGTAGCATTGCTATATGATTTTATTTAGAGGATGGTACTATTGAATCCTGTTCACTGAATATTCAAAATATATATTTTTCCTATTTAATATTCTATAATAACATTATTCATTAATTCAGGAATCACTATTAAACACCAGTATATGCATCCAGGGCACTGAGTGTTTAGAGCTGAGTGAAAGAGACCTGGCTCCTGCCCTTCTGATAAACTTAAATCTTTTCTCCTAAGCTCCAACACTCCAGCAGGGTAATTGTTCCTGTTGAGTTCATGATTGTATCCCAGACACATTTTTGGGTAAATATTTGTTGAATGAATATTTATTGAATGAGCAAGCATAAATTTATCTTTTTTTTTTTCAGAAGTATTTTTGCTTATCACTAACTTTAATAGTGTAATAATAATAAAATAATAACAATATAACACATACTGTTGTGTAGTGCCAACTATATGCCAGCTACTGTTTTGCCCCCTTTACTAGTATTAATTCATTTAATTCTCAATGTGGATACAGTTTATAATCCCTGTTTTTAAAATGAAGACATGGAAAGGGTAAGTAACTTCTCCAAGATCACACAGCTAGTAAATGGTAGTTAAGATTTAAGTAGTCCTGATTGTAAGCACTATGTTCTACTTTCTAAGTATTATATGCTTAATATTTATTATCCCACTTCCATGTTCATGTCTTTGATTTCTAACATATCTAAAATACTCTAAATCCCCACATTTCTTCTTTGAAATTGTTTGACTTTTACAGACCATGTTGAGAGGCCCATACGTGCTTGCAGTCTGCCCCTAGTAGTGTGAGTCCATTCAGAATCTAACAGCTGCAAGTCCTCTTTGCCTATGTCTTTCAGGCAGATGTCTTCAAATATTTTGCAAATAAAACTTAAAAATAGGTTCTTATGCTACATTTATTTAGATAACTGATTATTTTTAGTAGTCTGCTAAGTTTACTAATAATTTTATTAAAATAAAGGGATACGGGATGCCTGGGTGGCTCAGTCAGTTAAGAGTCTGTCTTCGGCTCAGGTCAGATCCTAGGGTCCTGGGATCGAGTTCCGCATCAGGTTCCTTGATCATCGGGGAGCCTGCTTCTCCTTCTGCCTGCCTACTATTCTCTCTCCTTGTGCTCTCTTTCTCCTGTCTCAAATAAATAAAAATTTTTTAAAAAATAAAGGGATACAATTCAAAATGATTTTTATGTAAAACATTTATATAAAAACAAAGAACATCGTAATAGATTGTTTTATTTGCTAAAGCAAAGTTAGTCAAGATCTCCTCTAGGAAATCTGGGTAACATTCATTCATCTGACTTTTTTGAGGTCCTGCTTATTAGCTCCAGAGGACTGAAACTTGGGAGAAAGTTTATGAAAACATGGTTTGGATCTCCTTAAAACAGAGGCAGTGGCTTATGCCATAGATATGAAAAAGATCAGCCAGGATGACTTTGTAGAGTACAAGAAAGGTAATGAGGAAGCCTGAGGTAGCTGCTTAGGGCTTTGGAGGGAAATGAGCGGAGAAGCAAGGAAATAAAAGAGTGTGTCACGGAAAAGAGTAGTCTGTCACATGCTACAAAATTCAGTATTGGGTTTCACGGAGGTATAAGAGTGAGAGATTACTTGCTGACAAGTTTGTATATTACTTTCAAAAACTATTTTTTGCTTTAGACTTTTGGTTAACGCTGACTGGATTTTTCTTGTACATCCTCCACATTGTTACTGAGATTTTATTTATTCTTCCTTGGTATCCAGAACAAATCCTTCTCATGATACATTTTAAAAAAATGTATTTGTTTATTTACTTATTTGACAGAAAGATAGCACAAGTAGGCAGTGCAGCAGGCAGAGGGAGCAGGCTCTCTGTGGAGCAGGGAGCCTGATGCAGGACCCGATCCCAGGACTCTGAGAGCATGACCTGAGCCGAAGGCAGCCACTTAACCGACTGAACCACCCAGGTGCCCCAAACTAACTCATCTTTTAAAGTCCTTTGGTTTCCTTTATAATCTTTATCCCAAACATAATGTAATACTTATCTAAGTAATCTGAGTCATCAAGAAATCTCTGTAATGTTCTATTGTCTTCCATGGAACTAGAGACATATTTGCAATAATAATTCAGAAACTTTATAATATACTACTGCTGCTTTGTTTTGTTTTGCTTTACTTTGATATCCTGCTTCTTAATTTTCCCTAATCATCCCAACAAGATAATCCTCCTATAGTTTTCCCACACTGTTCTGTATGTTTGCATTTGCATACGCCTTGTATGCAGCCTCCTGTTCATGTGTATATCTTTTGCTTGATAAGTGGCAAGCAACTTGAGAGCAAATATTAATTTATCCTTATTTGTTTCCCTCACATCCCTGTTCATGATAGGCATCCGAAACCTCCTGCACTAGTTAATTGGCACTTCAGGCCTTCATTTATCATCAGTACATTGATGGGTCCTAGCCTAATGTCATGATTTTACCATACTATTTTAAAAATTTCAAACAACAAGGATGCCTGGGTCGCTCAGTTCTTTCAATTACACTGAGTATGCTAGTTAATACTTTAAGTTATTCAGGTGAGTCAAATCAGATAAAGTGAGCACGCATACTAATAACTTTTCTTTAAGGCACTGTACCTCAACTCATGGCATTTCTCTTAATTTGTAAAGATGATCATGGTTCACTTTAGAAGTAAACTCACAAGTTTCTCTGTCCTTCAGAGGTAAAATTTCTAATTTTTGAATTTGACAATAAACAGGAAGTGGTAGACAATCTAATTAAGGAAATAGGTAAGTAGTTTCTAATTTAATTTAGTTGACACTTTGGGAGGTAAAGTGTAGCATTCTCATAAAATGCCTGGCCCAGCAATAGACCTATCAAATCTGTGTATTCCTGTCTACCAGCCTTCAAGTTACCTACCAACTCACCCCCACATTTCGCAGTCTTGTTTCTGATTATTCTCTTAACATGGACTGTGTGTTCCCACCCAACAAATCTGTTTTCTGTTTCTCAGTTACTTGTTCTGTATCAGTATTTTCTCATCGTGCTACTTTCTTTATCTGCAGTACCCTCCCCTAACTTCCATCCTCCCTCTTTTTCAGAACATGAATTAGCTTTTGTAGATTTGGAAATCTAATTTGAACAACCTCACCCTCAATCTGAGACTTGAATTTGTCTCCTACCCACACTTTGGTATGTGTTTCGCACTAGGTTGCTCTTTGCTCATTTATGTCATTGTTTAGCTGCTTTTCCAATAGATTTACATCTCGACAGTATTGTAAGCAAACTGAATAAAATCCAGGTTTCTTTTATTTTGTGACCTCATGATGTCTAGAGCAGCAAAAGCACATAGTAGATGTTTAGAAAACGGAGCCAGCTTTTTCAGGAAAGGCCGTTGCTTTGCCCTGCTTATTGCTGTGCTTTCATAGACGTGATTGGGATGATGATTAAGGCAAGTCTGGACTCCTCACGCAGGGAAGTAAAAAGTGGGGGTGGTGAAGCTTGAAGCCTTGGATGTTCCTCTTCCAGCACTCTGGGTGCTCTCTCTGCCCACCCCAGACAACATTCTGGGCATGAGAAGAGAAGAGGAGGAGGTGGCGAGAACAGGAACAAATAGCACAGAATTCTCTGAGCTCTGACTTTGGTGCTTTGCTGACCAACATTGCCAGTTCCCTTCATCCCTTTCACAACCTTCTCTTCCCTCCCCCCATTTCTTTTTTTATAGCAGAGTGACTATGAGAAGTTTACCGAGAAACAAAACTAGGAATTGGTGGGCAGGTAAAGAAATTATGGTAGAATCTGGATATCTTGGCACTACAGCATATACTTGCTTTTATAAAATGGAATAAAGCACAGTTTCACTCAAGTTCAGTGTACCTGGCTGAAGGTGGAAGACCACAGACCCACCTAAAGATGAGGGCTCGAGGAATACACAGTATCACACACTGATAGCACATTCCCTAGCCAGGCCACTAAGACTTGTGCCACGTCAGAATGACAGGTTACACTGTTTGTCGTGGTCTGTATAAATCTCGCAGGAATAAGAGAAATTGCTCATGGGAAACCTTTGAAACATCAGGGCCTACTGTTTTCTCTGCCTCTCTGCAAAAAGCTAAGGATTTAATAGCCAGAGGAAGGGAATTTGTGGTCAGCTCTTCTGTTACTACCCATGATTTTGAACCTTGGAGAAAGAAACCTCTTACTTTCCTCATCACTTCTCTGCAAATTCCCCCTAAGACTTGATTCTAGAGTGAATCCAAATGTCATGTTTCTCATTTGCATGTAACAAATGGCCAGAGTGGTATTGTCATAGTTACTAATTGTATCAAGGCTATTTTCTACATAGTGCTCTGCTCTTTTTTTTGCTTCCTCTATTCATTTGACCCTGCACACCCATGGAGCTGCCTTCCCTATTTTTCTTCCTTTTACTGCCAAATAACAAATGACCCAGATTCTTCTCTACTGCCTGTATACTCTTCTTAACCACTAGTAATCTAACTTTCATATTACCCCCACTCTCCCTTTTAAAAAAGTATATTCTTTTTCTGTTTTTAAGAGAGGGTTCTTGGGGCACCTGGGTGGCTCAGTGGGTTAAAGCCTCTGCCTTTGGCTCAGGTCATGATCTCGGGGTCCTGGGATCGAGCCCCATATCAGGCTCTCTGCTCAGCAGGGAGCCTGCTTCCTCCTCTCTCTCTCTGCCTGCCTCTCTGCCTGCTTGTGATCTTTGTCTGTCAAATAAATAAATAAAATCTTAAAAATAAAAAAAAGAGAGGGTTCTTACTCTGTTTTACCATTTCCCTTGCAATTGACACTGAATTACTTCTTGGTGGGTGTTCTCTTTTTTCCCCCCGCTCACCATGATCCTGAATTATTCTGTTATTATATGTCTTTAGCATCCTCTCTTCATACCGTGTGTCTTTCTCTTGTTTAGAATTGTTTTACTCCTTTTCCTTATGTCCAACCTGTGAGATCCTTCAGATTTTCTTTGAAAGATGTCAGCTGATCATTTTTTCCTGTCTTTTGCATTACCCATCTGAGCTCTTACCAGCTTATTGCTCAACTACTGCAGTAGCCTCCTGAATCTCAACTAGCTTCTCTGTAATTGTTAAAGAGTACATAAGTGAATTTCTAAAACATTATATGACACTCTTCAAAATGCACAGTAAAAATTAGTCACATTCAGAGCCCTCACTGTTGAGTTCTGTCCAGTTTGCCGCCTAGCCACCACTGTAATCTCTGCTTTGACCTGTTGTTGCACAGCCCCCACCCCGCCCTGGCCCCCTGAAATTAGAATGCCCACCTTGTTTAGACTTAGCAAAAACCTGTGCATTCTTTAAGGTCCAGATCAGGTTTTCTTCCCCCTTCCCCCCAATAATACTATTTTCAACCAGTAGTAATCCCTCTGTAATTCTTACAGTATCAAGTCCTAATTATGTAGCATCCATTATGAGCCAGATGTTGAGCTTTTTGGCGTATGATTAATTTTAAACTTAGAGGACAGATGTTATTCCTGTTTTATAGCTGAGAAACCTGGGGCTTCAGAGGTTATATGCTCAACAGGAACTGGGATTCAAATCCAGCTCCATTTGATTACAAAACTTTGTATTCAAGACACCAGCCATTCTGAGGTATAAAATTACAGCTTTATATCATGGCTTATCTTTTTCAATCCTGTGTTGTGTTTACAACTAGGTCAGAAGTTCCTTTGTCGGCGAGTTGGGGGGGGTTGGAATGTGTGTTAGAACTTTGTGTGCTTCCCAGGGCCCACTATGTACTTTGAACACTGTATGGAGTACTTCAGAGAACATTTTGATGAGGTATTCCTATAGTGCTACTAATTATAATAACCAGTCTGCCTTCTTTTTGTGTTAGAGCATTTTCTAAAATGTGAGTATAAGAAAGACTGCAGGCATGGGTGCATACTTGGTTTCAGGGAGGCAGTAGAAAACATTTGTTTCCTAAAATGTTGGATATACACCCACCAAGATGTGAAAGCACACAGTAAGAAAGCTGTTCCCTTTTCAATTGTTTTCCAGGTCTGGTGAAGGAGAAATTTCAGTTTGCTACTAATATTTTTTAACACCTTCCTAAACACATTACTCTTACAGGCAGACCTTGATGGATCCACAAGCATATTTTGCAGATAGTGTTATTTAGCTGAAATTAAGTAACAGTTTTGTTTTCCTTGAACTTGTTATTGTTTCTGTTATCTTCTGTTTATTTCAAGTGATACTTATTTTTTATTGATATTGTGATACAAGTTCCTTTTAAATTAGGGTTTTAAGGGGCACCTGTGGCTCAGTTGGTTAAGTGCCTCACTCTTGGTTTGGGCTCAGGTTATGATCTCAGGGTTTTGGGATCAAGCCCTGAGTCGAGATCTGTGTTCAGCATGGAGTGCTTAAGGATTCTCTCCCTCTCCCTTTGCCCCTCCCCCATTAGCACTCTCTTTAAAATAAATAAATCTTTTTTTAAAATGTATTAACTTTTCCTAAGTCCCGATGTAACGAAGAAATACTAAGAACTTAACAGAACAAGTAGCCCATGAATGGGCAGAATCTGTGAAGGTGATGTGAGGATGCCTCAAGTTTGGGAAACAGTGGCTTAATGGGAGAAGCCAGACTTTAGAGTTTCTCAAAGCTAGATTCAGAGACCCCTGGGTGGCTCAGTCGGTTAAACGGCTAGCTTCTGCTCAGGTCATGGTCCCAGGGTCATGGGATTGAGTCCCACAGCAGGCTCCTTGCTCGGCGGGCAGTCTGCCTCTCTCTCTCCTCTGTCTGCTTGTGCTCGTGTGCGCGCGCTCTCTTTCTGTCAAATAAATAAAATCTTTAAAAAAAAAAAAAAAAAGCTAGATTCATATTTTGGCCCGGCTGATTTTTAGTCTGTGATCTTGAGCAAGAACTTTCTTTTCCTATTTTGATTTGTAAAATGAATATAACAATACCTACTTTTTAGGGTTGTTTGAGGTGGTTTGATATCTTTATCAATTTTGTTACTTTCTTTATTATTTATTTCCTCATTTAGTCAACTAAAAATCTTTGATAGGATTTTAAAGACATAGTTTAATTCTTATGATTTCTTACTCTCAAGCAATTACTTAACTCCTGTGGGCCTTAGTTTCCCTGGACATTAGTTTTCTTCTGCACGTTGGGAATAATATAGCACTTGCGTCATAGGATTGTTTTGAGGACTAAATTAATTCGTAAAATACTCAGAATTGTGCTTGGTACGTGGAGTGGTTCTAGATAGCCATTAGATACTGTTGTTTTTATTTCCTTTGAGAGGTTGTAGCATCTTGGAAGATCCCAAGAACTTTTTTCTTTGTTTTCATCATTCTGACTAGGGGAAGGAAGGTGTTTTGTGATATTTGTATATGTTTATTAAACACCTGTTGAGTATAAAGCATTGTTGCACTGGAACCATGGTACACTGGCAAGGGATAATAAGGAGGTCTTTAGCAAAACTGCTCTGAGCTTTCTATACCTTAAAGTGATTGCAGCGTGCAGTTAAACTCAAAAGATTTAACCCCAAAGAACTGGAGGGATGAATGTTCAATCACTGTGAGTTTCTATATGTTACTGTACTTTCTAACTGAGTAAAATGCTGCAGAACATTTGAGATATATATGTATATATATCACTATTTCTTTAAGGTGGTGTCATGGGTTCATATTAGTTTCATGGTAATATTTGCCACTGTTTTTTTTTTTTTTTTAATTTTTATCTATTTTATAAAACATACCTGATTTTAGGACAGGTGGTGTTTTTATGTTTTTTTTTTAAGATATTTATTTATTTATTTATTTATTTGACAGACAGATCACAAGTAGGCAGAGAGGCAAGCAGAGAGAGAGAGGAGGAAGCAGGCTCCCTGCTGAGCAGAGAGCCCGATGTGGGACTTGATCCCACAACCCTGAGATCATGACCTGAGCCGAAGGCAGAGGCTTTAACCCACTGAGCCACCCTGGCGCCCCAGGTAGTGTTTTTAAATTCTGCGGGTTAGTTCCTAGGATGTTGGTTGTAAAAACAGATGTGGTAAGCCAAATCATTTCCCTATTTTTTTTCTTCTCCCCCACCCCATTTTTCTTGAGTAATTCGATTGGTGCTGTATTGATAGAAGGGAAAATTGACCCTAAGACATAACACAGAACAAGTGCAGAAAGTTTTCGGTATCAAATATTTAATCCAAAAATATGATAAAACACTCATTTACAAAATAAAAATACTGATGCTTGATTTTATACCAGATATTGTTCCTTTGGAGCTAGAGTACAGGACCAGTTTTAGCAAGTAACTTAATTATTTCCACTTAAATCCCCAATTCAAGCAGTGAATTTAACTCCTTTTATTTGTGCTCATCATAACAACTCACATTTAAATATACATCTGTGTAATTTTTTAAAGGTCGCACATAGCTAGAAATCTTTGGTACTTTGGCAGAAATAGATTTTTGAAAATTAGATGTTTTCAAAGAGTAGTTTGCGTTGTAATTATGGACTTGATATGAAACTTGTATTCAGAGAAATAGTGTTTGCACTAGAAGGGATCTTAGAGCTAGAATCTAGACCATTCTTTTGTTTTGGAGGGAGGTTGTGATATATTATGTAACTTACTTATATTCACATAACGAGCAGTTATCAGCACTTGACCTTGTGGTCTCCCACCAAAGAACCAGAAACTCTTTGTTTTATGATGTAACATAGTAAAGCTCTGGTGTAATTTACCTTACTATGTGAATTTACCACTGGCAAACGTTATCCTTTATAAAATAAGGTAGTGGTTAAGAGCATGGGTTTCCATCTGTGTTCTGTCAGGTTACTGTGTGTCCTTCAGCAGGCTTTCCTGGGTGTCAGTTTTCTCATCTGTAAAACTCTACCTATCTTAGAGTTGTGAGGATGATTATATTGGTTAACATGTTACTGAGCGTGGATGGGTACCTGACATAAATGCACATATGCTATTACTGTTAGCTTATTATAATCATCATTATTGTCATTTATCCTGTAACAACCTGCAGTAGCCTGTGGCACAGGGTAGAGTGTTATCCTGAGTGGAATGAATGGTTTCTGTTTATCACAAGTAACAGCAAGTTCCCAGGTCTGTGTTTGCTGATGCCTGACCAGTGGTGCAGAAGAGTATGTATCAGAGTTACATCACAGGTGCTTAACCATGTCCACTCAGACTGCTCACAGACTGCAGACACTTCTGAGATCCCCTCGGTTCTGTGTGTTAATGAAGAATAATGGGCCCCCAGTCCTCCCAGTAACTGCAGTAGTAATAACAGAGTGCTGTGGGTAAGGACACAGTGTGGAATCCTCAGCTTCCCACACTTAATTCAGCTTCTCTGTGCTTTCATTTTCTTACCGGGG
Source organism: Enhydra lutris kenyoni (assembly GCF_002288905.1). Lineage (NCBI taxonomy): Eukaryota > Metazoa > Chordata > Mammalia > Carnivora > Mustelidae > Enhydra > Enhydra lutris. Next base: position 32,568,629 of record NW_019154101.1, on the reverse strand, counting down.
TGGCTCGGTGGGTTGGGCGTCTGCCTTTAGCTCCGATCTGATCCCAGGGTCCTGGGATCGAGTCCTGCATCAGGCTCCTTGCTCGGCGGGGAGCCTGTTTCTCCCTCTGCCTGCTGCTCCCCTTGCTTGTGCGCTCTCTCTTTCTCCCTCTCTCTCTGACAAATGGATGGAATCTTCGAAAAAAATAAAAATAAAATAGGGTAAAAGGCTCTGTCTTTCAGGAATGAAAGTTCCCTTTGTGGAGACCGAATGAGCTAATTTGTAAAGTTCTTAGAATGATACCTGGCCCACAGTATTTAAATGTTTACCTTTTATTATTATTATTTTTTAATTTGATAAATCAGGAGTTGCTGTGGCTTTAGAATAGTCCATTAGGCCTCCATGTAAGAAAACAATGATAGGGGTTTGATTACTAGTAACAGTTCCTGAAAAACATTACTCCTTAATCAAAAATTAATATTTAATACCCATATCATTAAGAAGTGTTGGCTTTTCCTGTCACCTTACGCATCTTACTGGTTAAACGGGATCATTTATCATTTAGAGTATTTTAGAAGGGCAGTTACAAGTCTGGGTTTGCTTGAGACAGTCTAGCTCATACCTCTTGTCCAGGTATAAACAGTACCCCCTTTCACTCTTGTAGATGTCTCAGGTTGGCTGTGCATTTTATAGTCAGTCTAAGTATAGTTTACTGGCTGGATTTATTTTATAAGATTATTCCCATGCCCCAATAATATTTTCTAAAGGCATGCACTACTATTTTAAGCTTAAGTTTTAGATGGTTTATGGTATTTTTCAAAATTACTTTTGCATTTTTGTTGTTTTTCTCCTTACCTTTAGTCTGTGTTTTAGTTTCTTTTTTTAAGTTTTTTGTTGTTGATGTGGAAAACACAAAAAAAAATTTTTTAATTGGGAATTTGGGACTTGAACTACCAATGAACTTTATAGGCATACTGTTTTTCATATCAGACTTCTTATGTTTAGAGGCTATCAGATGTGTTTTGTTTAGAAACTAATGACTGTGATACTGATTATAAGCTGTAAAATATTTATTGGTCTATATGTACTATCTTTATCATAGTAGGACTGTTAACGGGAGTGTATATGGCCCAAAGCAAGTAAAATCTATGGTCATATATTGCTGAAAGGAATCTCTTTAATTATCTATACTATCCAGAAGTTCAAATTAAGAACTCCATAAAATTTAAAAATCTGATGTGCTTGGGTGGCTCATTCAGTTAAGTGTTTGACTTTTTTTTTTTTTTTTTTTTAAGATTTTATTTATTTATTTGATAGAGAAATAGCACAAGTAAGCAGAGCGGCAAGCAGAGGGAAAGAGAGAAGCAGGCTCTCTGCTGAGCAGGGAGCAAGATGTGGGACTCGATCCCAGGACCCTGGAATCATGACCTGAGCTGAAGGCAGCAACAGCTTAACCAGCTGAGCCACCCAGGTGCCCCAAGTGTTTGACTCTTGATTTCAGCTCAGGTCGTGATGTTAGGGTTGTGAAATGGAGCCGGGTGCGTGAAACCTGCTTGAGATTCTCTTCCTCTGCCCCTCCACCCTGTCTCTCCCTCTTTAAAAAAAGATTTTTTTAAAAATCTATCTCAGCCTTCTTTCCTTCCTGCTTCCATCCTTCCAAGATTTTATTTATTTATTTGAGAGAGAGGTAGCATGAGCGGGGTGAGGGGTAGAGGGAGAAACAGACTCCCTGCCAAGCAGGGGGCCCGATGACGTGAGACTTGATCCTGGGACTCTGGTATCATGACCTGAGCTGAAGACAGGGGCTTAACCAACTGAGCCACCCAGGCACCCCCTCAGTCTTCTTTTCTGTTTACTGTTTAACTCAACACATTCTTTATGGTTCCTTGCTTTAGCAAGTAGAATAAAATCTGTCTTCTAAATACTAATAAGCTTCTAGGTCCTATGGCAGTAATCTGTTATAGTGTGTTCTTTTGATAAATTTCTATGATAATATCAGTAGGTTAAGAAAGCATATAATATATTTAAACTCTATTGAAAAGTTACAGGAGGGGCGCCTGGGTGGCTCAGTGGGTTAAAGCCTCTGCCTTCAGCTCAGGTCATGATCCCAGGGTCCTGGGATCGAGCCCCGCATTGGGCTTTCTGCTCAGCGGGTGCCCTGCTTCCTCCTCTCTCTCTGCCTGCTTCTCTGCCTACTTGTGATCTCCATCTGTCAAATAAATAAATAAAATCTTAAAAAAAAAAAAAAAAAGAAAAGTTACAGGAGACATTCATAGTTTTTCTTTGTATTGAAAAGTATACCTTTTACAAATGTAGAAAGGGAATTAATATTTATCCAGTACTTATCTGATATTTCAGTGCCTGATATATAATAAGGGCTCAAGAAAAGACTGATATACTTATTTTTGAGGTGCTTTATAAAATATTGTGTGCCGTTGTCAACAAAACAATGTAGACAATTTTATTTTATCTAAGGACATACTATTGAGGAAAAACTTGAAGAACTCATACTTAAGAGGATTGAAAAGAGGCTGAAATATGAAATGGAAGTTATGCATGAAGGTACAGGTGACAGAAAAGAATCAAGAGAATGTCTTTTTATTTACAGAATAAGGTAAAATCTTAGGCGAAAGCAAAGAAGCAATGTGGTCTTGAACCTTAGGTTTTAAATGAAAGAGCATTTGAGTTGTGTGAGCAGAGCAATAAGCACTAATGGTTTGGGGTAAGAAAGAACTGTAGCAAAAGTGAGATGGGGTGTTTGCTCTGCTACAACTTCTAAGTATCTCGGAAAGCTTGGTAAGATTGCCTTCACTTTAGATTTGCGTTTACTAGGGAATTGGCAGTGGAGTTGGTCACAAAGTATTAGCTAAAGTCATTTAGGAATGCAAATGTACTTCATGAGGGTAGTAATAGGGCTTACTCACTCGTTAGTTGGACGGGTTGTGTATTTAAATTGCTTTTATAACAAAGGAAAATACTACATATTAGTGTGTCCACATAGTTTGTAAACAAACTAAGGATACTCTGTGTGGACAGCAGTGTTTGAAAGGAAGTGAAGTCATAATGGAAGGGCTGGGCTTTGATGTATGCCCCTATCATCTTTGCCATTGCTTTTTTTTTTTTTTTTTTTTTTGCCTTTTCTGCTTACCACAGTGTACTCTAATGGTGAAGGGGATGTCAAATGTGCATGGATCATGTGTAATCCAAATTACTTTGCACAAAGCAAACAGTGTTTACTATTAGAAAATATTTAACTTTTAAAGAAATGGTAAAAATGATCTTTCCAATCAGAAAAATTTAATTCTCTCTCTCTTTTTCTCTCTCTCTCTCTCTCTCTCTCTCTCACACACACACACACACACACACACAAGATTTAATTCAGATGAAGACTAATAGGATGAATTTGGTACATCAGGAGGGTTTGGGCACCCTGAGGGAGCAGTTCCTTCAGCACAAAGTGCACAGTACAATGCCAGATCTTGCCTTGGTTCCAGTATGATTAAGTCATACTCTCTGGCCCCAAGGATCTTAGTAGAGGGAGGGGGTATCAGAAGTGTGTGGTTGGCTAACAATTACACAGATAATTCAAGGAATTCAGATGGTAGAAGCTAGAGTACAAGTCCAAAGAAAAAGTCATTCACTTACGGAGTAGTAGGAAGGATGGACAATGTTAAAGGAAGGAGGAGGCTTTTAACGGTGTATGTGAAGGAAGCGGTATAAATTTAATAGTCAGACATAAGTGATCTGGTGAGAGAAAAGCAAAAGCATGAAAATAGGGTAATCTAGTCTAGATTGGCCAAAGTAAGAATTTGGGGGTTGTAATTTGGAGAGTCGTGGAAGCTGGACTTAGAAGTTTGTTCTTTTGAAAATAATAAACATTATTTGGAGCTCTGTATTAGGATTCTCAATCTGGTAGCCTTGTGTATGGGAGTGGACAGAGATTGCAGCAAAGTTGAGTAAAAAATAATTCTTTCATTTATTCTCCCAGCCAACAAACATATTGATACTTGTACATCAGGGGTTGTTCTAGGTGCAGGGAATGTAAGAGGTCTTCCTTATTCTCTGGAGTCTCATTCTTCTGGGAGATGTTGACAATAAATAAACAGTAGGGTGCTCTAGAAAGGTCTCTGAGATTCAGACACTTGAGCTGAGACCTGACTGGCAGAAGCCAGCCAAGCAAAAATCTGAGTGGTAAACATACAGAGGGTACAGCAAGTGCAAAGTCCCTGAAGCAGGAAGCAGGAGCAGTCTTTTTTTTTTTTTTTTTTTTTTTTAAGATTTTATCTATTTATTTGACAGAGAGGGCACAAGCAGGAGGAGCAGCAGGCAGAGGCAGAAGCAGGCTCCCCACTGAGCAGGGAGCCTGATGTGCTGATGGGATGTGAGGCTCCATCCCAAGACTTAGGATCATGAGCTGAGCAGAAAGCAGACACTTAACCATTTGAGCCACCTAGATGCCCAAGGAGCAGTCTTGATTAACTGAAAGAAAAGAGGAAGAGGTGTTTCAGAATTCCTGTATTAGTTAAACTGTGGGAATGAGTATTAAGAACTGTACCTGACCAGTGAAGGATGAGGTAACACATTATCTTAGAATTAATTTCCCCTGGTTATTCTTCAGTTTTCTCAGTACCTTGAGTCACTTTGCCAGATAACAGGATCTTATATAAAACCATTATATAATGACGTATTAATGGCCTAAGAATAATATTTTTCTCTGCATTCAGAATCTTAGCTTGAAGCACTCCCAGGACCATTCTATAAACAGGACAGGTTAATATATAATAATGCCTGTGTGTGTGGTTATTGTTCATGAAATTTGGCTTCACTTTTTTTTTTTTTTTTTTTAACTCTGCTTGCTAGGGGACCTGAAGGGACATTATTGAAGGTTTGCTGTTTATTTTATGCCATTTTTGTAGTGTTAACTATAGAACACCCTTTGGGGACAGAACATGGAAATAGGTGGTCCACATATTTTAGTTCGTCAGCATATGCTTTAAAAATTATTTTGCTTCCACATTTACTTCTAAAAATGAGAACATATCAGAAAATTCCAGATTTCCAGCTTCAGAAATCTGAAGATGGCTTCATTTGGCAGATAATCTTCTATAATAGCAGTTAGCTAGAGCTTAATAGCAGTTTTCCTTCACATCTGCTCTCCTAGGTTCACTATGTCCCCCCACCTGGCCGGTTTCACTAATTTATGCTACTTGCTTGCACCTGTAGACATTGTGTTTCCAGTGGCTGTTCTGGAGCCAGGGGCAGATAACATTGCTGATGAAGGAAGAGGTCATCTTATCACTGCTCTCTCTTTTTACTCTGTAGAAGAAGAGGGTATGCTCTGTAATACCATTTCTCCAAGTTTGGTCTGCAGACCCCTGGTGGGTGAGGTCAAAATTATTTTCATACTAATAGTAAGCTGTTTTTTTTGCCTTTTTTTCTGTGTTGACATTTGCATTGGTAGTGCAAAGTAGTGGCAGATAAAACTGGTGTTTCCTTAGCACAGGTGAGTGCATTTACCAGATTTACTAGTATCGTGTTCTTTACTGCTGTGCAGTGAAGAAGCCAGTTTCAATTAAGAATGTTCTGTGTATAGACCTGTACCCCTGGAGCTAATAATACATTATATGTTTATAAAAAAAAATTATTAAAAAAAAAAGAATATTCTGTGTATAAAACAAACTGAGGGTTGCCGAGGGAGGAGGGAAGGGTGAGGGTTGTGGGGTTATGTACATTGGGGAAGGTATGTGCTATGGTGAGTGCTGTGAAGTGTAAATCTGGCGATTCACAGATCTGTACCCCTGGGGCTAATAATACATTATATGTTAATAAAAATTAAAAAAAAAAAAAAAGAATGTTCTGTGTATAGAAAATAATTTTATTAAGGCTTTATCCTTGAGCATATTTCTTTTTAGTATTTTGTGAGAGGAAATGTAAGTGTGCATAAAGCACTTCTCCTGCATGCTAAAGTATGATGATTGTCTTGAGGGAAAGTACTTCTTTTATTTGAGTTGTGAGCTGTACTGTTTTGTTTTGTTTTGTTTTGTTTTCATGAAAAACCGTTTTTCTTGAAGGAATGGCTAGCTTGAATAATGGGCAGCTATTTTCTTGCAAGTGAAGAAAGTTGTGCGTGTCACTTAAAACAACTATTGCTTTTTATTACTAATGGTGAAATTCAAGCTTTCTGACAAAAATTAGGATTTTTGAAAAACTTCTGTCTGCAACTAAGTGCTTGACTGTTTCTGAATATTTAATGACTTTTCTGATGAAATTGATGGTGATATGTTAATAATGTTGTTTTTAAAATATTTTATAAACAAAATGTGTCTACTTTTAGAAGAGCTCCATAGCTCAATGAACTAGTAGTTTACTAAAGACCAGTGAAGGGTGCAGTGCATCTGGTACACCAATGCATTTTAACGTAAGCTATGCAAAAGGTATGATATGGCTTTGGATTCCATATTGCAACTAAACTTTCAGCAATTACTATTTGTTGAGTTTTGTGTAGTGTCAAAACAAAATGAGAATTATCTGACAAGGCTATATAAATCATCTGTTTTCAGTACATATCCGTATGAAGTGAGAGTATTTTCTTACATTTAAAACAAAGCAGCATTTTGGGATGAATCAAATGCGAGGCAGGTATGAGAATCTTTACCTAACCTGGACATTAAGGAAAAATTGCTTATATATAAAACAAATACTCTTTTCACTCAGTTTTTTTTTTTTTTTTAAAGATTTTATTTATTTGACAGAGAGAGAGATCACAAGTAGGCAGAGAGGCAGGCAGAGAGAGAGAGGGGAGGAAGCAGGCTCCCTGCGGAGCAGAGAGCCCAACGTGGGGCTTGATCCCAGGACCCTGGGATCATGACCTGAGCCGAAGGCAGAGGCTTTAACCCACTGAGCCACCCAGGTGCCCCTCACTCAGTTTTTTTGTTTGTTTGTTTTAAAGATTTTATTTTTGAGGGAGAGAGCATATAAGTGGTGGGAAGGGCAGAGGGAGAAGCAGACTCCTAGCTGAGGAGGGAGCCCAACATGGGATTAGATCCCAGGGTGCCGAGATCATGACCCAAACTGAAGGCAGACACTTTACCAACTGAGCCTTCTAGGTGCCTTTTGTTTTTGTTTTTAATCTCAGTGCTCATCATGGGGCTTGAACTCCTGATTCCAGGATCATGAGTCATATGTTCTACCTACTGAGCCAGCCAGGCACCCCTTCACTCAGTTTTTTAGTTTTGGAAAACAGTTATTTTCATAAAATTTTATGTTAAATGTAATCAGATTCTTATTTTTAAATGAATGTATACATACATATTCTTAAATTTCCCAATTCAAATTCTAATATGGCAAATACCAATAAATATAACCTACAAAAACAAAAGCTTTGGGGGAATTCTCAGTACTTTCTATTTATTTAAAAATATTTTTTCTCAGTAACTTTTTAAACATGTATAAGTGATCCTAAGACTAAAAAACTGTGAAAATCACTGCTCTAGGGTCTCAGCATTGATTCCCAAAGTGTTTTATTCCAAGCATCTGATCTGTGAACCACTAGTTATGAAGCATTTTAATAGAATCTGAACCAAAAAGGGATTTATTTCTAGGCTGTAGAGTTTTTTTTAGTGCCTCTTATGGTCTAAAACTGCATTGTGTAGTCTCCACAGGGGCTGCAATATCTCTCAACTTAGCTCCTGAGTCTTCAACTTGACTGCTGTTCTTTGGAATACATTTTTGGAACTACTGCTCCATAAGCATGCCAGTGTTAAAGAGTTCTGTTTAGCTATGCCTTGGAGACAATTGGGAACAGAGAGCTTTGGGCTTAGACTAATAAGGCTTTGAATCCTGGCTCTGCCACTTATTAGCCTCAGTTTCCTTTCCTATTAACTGAGGATAATGGTAGCCAATATTAGAGAAGTGTTCTGATCATTTATGATAACAAGTAAACAGCCTTCCTAATCATAGGTACTCTGAGTATAATTGTTCCCTACTTTTCCTACTTTAATTTCTCTAGTAAATGTGAATCTTCATTATAGATATTCCCATGTTAGTAAAGCTAATGAGTGTTAGAGGTGTAGGGACTAGTCTAACAAGTTACTGGAACAAGACAATGACACTGATTGGTAGCCAGTGTAGTGCATACATGTAGACCAACCTCCCTGGGCTTTCAGGCCAGCAAAAATATAGTCTGCTTTGCCACTGATTCAGTCCCATTTAACCTTTCCTTTAAAAAATGGAAGCAATAGAGTCACCTCATTTTTAACCTGATAATGACTATAAAGAGAGGATCTTTTTTTTTTTCTTGAAAATTTCAGTTATGTATTTGAGAGTGCGTGAAAGAGAGAGCAAAAGCAGGGGGAGGGGTAGAAGGAGAAGCTGGCTACTGCTGAGCAGGGAGCCCCAGGCGGAGCTTGATCCCAAGATGCTGGGATCATGCCCTGAGCCGAGGCAGTCGTTTAATGGACTGAACCACCCAGGTGCTCTAAAGGGAGAATCTTATTTTCTATTCTGTTTTATTGTACAGTTGACCCTTGAACAATATGGGTTTTAATTGAGTGGGTTCACTTACACATTTTTTTTTATTAACACAGACACAGTATTGTAAATTTTTTTCTCTTATGGTTTTCTTAATAACATTTTCCTTTCTCTAGCTTACTTTATTGCAAAAATGCAAAGTATAAACATTTAACATAGAAAATATGTGTTAATCAACTTCATGTTATTGATGAGGCTTCTGGTCCACAGTAGATTTTTAGTTAAGTTTTTGGGAAGTCAGAAGTTTAAGTGTATTTTTGACTGTGTGGGGGTTTAGTTTTCCTAATCCCTGTGTTGTTCAAGAGTCAACTGTATTAAACATGCATAAAGTTTCATCTTGGGGAGAATATAGGCGGCTTTCTAGGATGCTTCTCCATATTATCTAGTTTCAATATAATTCTCATTCTGTTTTTCTAAGTTTTTATATTTTGTAATTCAGCTCATGGATTCAAGCTCAGATATGTAATTTGGCATCTACTTTGATCTTTTTTCATTTCAAATAAGAAATAACTTCTCTATACCTTTATTGTTGCTAGCATCTCCGTACCTCCTGTTCTGAGCCTAGGATGGAAGAGCCTCTCTTACACATTTACACTGCTTTTTTGTTGTTACTATGTTCTAGGCACTCTGGGCTATAAGACATGCTTTAGCAGCTAGTGAGGGTACTTGCCCTGAGGAAGCCAACATTATCCTGGGAAAAGGACAATGTACAGCATGTTTTGGTGGAAGATTAAAGGCATAACTTTGAATTATAGCTCTGCCGTTTAGGCCCTCTGGCCTTTGTTACTTGGCCAGTCTGATTCTTTCTTCCTCTTTAAAATGATAATAATACCAATTCTGCCACATTATTTTTAGGATTAGATGGGGAACACTTTGAGTAATTAGGACTGTGGTTAGCATTATGTGTTCTCAATAAATGTTAATGCCCCTCCCCTACCAACAAATGTACCGCCACCACAGTATTTGTATATCTGGAAGTAAAAATATACTCGTGTTCTTTGCTCTTTGGTGAGCTCTTTGAGTTATTATTAAAGAGCTATTTATTCTTGTTTTTATACAGTTTTAAAAGGTTGGTTCTATTTCTAAGCCATGGTGTGCAAGGCAGAAGGCCAGCAACTAGAAAGCCTGCTGATAGAGTAAAAGAAAGAGCTTGGCAACAGGGAAAAAGTCACAAATGATTAAAAAGAACAGGAGAAAACAAAACTCTGTGAATAGTGTTAGTTCATTAGGTGAAGAAAAACATTCCACTTTTTTTTTAGGGGCTTTGAATATATAACTGCAATATAGTATAATATACTAATTTGTTTATAAAATCTGTATTGCTAAAAATATGAGTCTGCTTATTAGATCCTTCAAAAATATATTTTTGTTTTCATCAAAATAATATCTGCATAGGATTAAAAAAACCAGGGATTATAAGGGCTTTATGGAAAAGTGCAACAATTTCCTCTCCTTCCCCTTTCCTATATTTCATCTTGGGTTTCAAGGAAGTTGATGCTGATGGGTTTTGCCTCCAGTAAGTTGTGATTCTCTCTATTTGCCTTGTGCTGGTCTCCAGTTTCAGGGGCGGCACTTTGCTCTGCGACCTAACTTTTCTTACAGATCTAAGAAGAGTTCTTGGTTTTTCAGTCTGTTTAGCTTTTTGCTTGTTAGGAGGGAGTGTTGACTTCTAAGCTTCTTATGTACTAGACCAAAACCCAGAAGTCCATGCCTTTTCCCCTTCAGCTTTCTTATCCTTCTCTCTGAACTTGTTAGCTATACTTTTACATATTCAGTACTGAGAACATTTGCACCTTGTTCTAAAATCATAATTCTTAATTTAATATGTTCTGACTTTAGATTGAATCTAAAAGTTGAAAAGCAAAGTGTGTCTACATTATGAAGACATAAATATTTTTAGTGCAGATCCAGTACTATAGTACTATGTTTTGTTTTGTTTTGTTTTTAGAATTTTATTTATTTGACAGAGAGAGAGCACACAAGGGGAGGGGCAGGCAGAGGGAGAGAGAGAAGCAGGCTTCCTGCTTAGGGTGAGGGGCTCCATCCCAGGACCCTGGATCATGTCCTCCCCTCCCAACCCTGTTTGCCTTTGTATCCATTTCTTCCCCTTTATTTTTTCTGAAATCTTCTTGAAGCTTTCTGTCATTCTACTCTAATTTGGACTGGTTGCTCTCCAGGTCATTTGTATAGCTGTCATCCTGCAGCCTTATTTCCCTGTTTTCTTGATGCATATCTGCTTTTTTCTGGAGGCTCTGTCTCTAAATTTTGCTGAAAAACATCCTCAAATGTTTCCTCAAGAAAGAGTTCATAGGACATAAACTTTATTTAGATCTGCATTCACAAAAGTGTTCTTTCCATCATCTTCATGCTAGTTTGGATACAGAATTCTAGGTTGAAAATAATTTTTGGGGGGCGCCTGGGTGGTTCAGTGGGTTAAAACCTCTGCCTTTGGCTCAGGTGATGATCCCAGCGTCCTGGGATCGAGCCCTGCATCGGGCTGTCTGCTTGGCTGGGAGCCTGCTTCCCGTTCTCTCTCTGCCTGCCTCTCTGCCTACTTGTGATCTCTGTCAAATAAATAAATAAAATCTTAAAAAAAAAAAAAAAAAGAAAAGAATTTTTTCTTAGAAACTTGAGAGTGTTGCTTTATTGTTTTCTGATTCAGTGTTAACTGATGAGAAGTCTGATTCCAGTCCAGTTAGTATTTCTTCTTAGTGATCAGTACCCCTCCCCCTTCTCCACTTCATTTTTACACATATTCTGGATGCTCTGAGGATCTTAGTTTTATCCTTGCTGTTCTGAAGCTTCACAGTAATGTGTTTAGGAATTCCTTAACCCGTTGTGTTGAGCCCTCAGTAGACTACCAATCTGAAAGCTTGTGTCTTTAGATTTGGGGAAAATCTCTTGTTCTATAATTATGAGTCTTCTATTTTCTCTGCATTTTTTTGTAGACCTCATTTATTAAAAATGTTAGCCTTCCAAATTAATGCTGTTTTTCTCTCATTTTCTAATTCACCTTGCCCCTTCCTACTTCTGGAGAAATTTTTCTCTATCTTCTAGTATTTCCATTGAACTCTGTGTATCTCTAGACATCTTATTCTTTGGTTGTTCCTTTTTCATAGTATCCTGTTATTGTTTTATGGATGCATTACTGTGTTAAATCTGTCAGAGGATACTCACTAGAGTATTTTTAAGTGCTCTTTCTTTCTTGAATTCTTTCTCTCAGAGTTTTTTTCCTCTTTTTAAATTTGATAGTTTTCTTCCATTATGTAGGTTTTCCTCGGTTGCTTATTGATCTCTGGTAACCTGTTTATATTTAATGCAACAATAGAATAACTGAGCTCTTTGTTCTTGCATTTAGTTCCTTAAAAGACTGCCTTCCTTTGGAAGGAGTGGACCAGGGGCACCTGGGTGGCTCAATCGTTAAGCATCTGGCTTCAGCTCAGGTCATGATCCCAGGGTCCTAAAATTGAGCCCCGCCATCAGGGCTCCCTGCACAGCATAGCCTGCTTCTCCCTCTCCCACTCCCCCTGCTTGTGTTCCCTCTCTCACTGTCTCTCTCTCTCTCTGTCAAATAAATAAATAAAATCTTTAAAATTTAAAAAAAAAAAAAAGGAAGGAGTGGGCAAGATGCTGACTCTTACTGGATTACTAAATGCAAGAAATAGGAGCTTTTCTCTGGGACAGCAACCCTTGTCCATATCAGCTGACCTAGTACTTCCCTACATTTCTTTAGAGATATAACTTCCAGTTTTTTGTTTATTTATATTTGGAGGGTAAAGTCTGGTTGCTAATATTCTGTGAGCAGCTTCAGAGATAGGGATCTTGATCTCTCTTCCAATCTCACCCTTAGTCATACCTGGTCTCACTCTAGGCATACCCCTGCATACCACTTTTAGGTGAGTCCCTGGATTTTATGGGGCAAATTCTTCTCTGTAGGTATTGTTGGCACTGATTTTTTTTCCACCTACTGTATTAGGCATGACTCCATCTGCTTTCTGATTGCTAACATTTGTTGAGATTTCCTGCCTGTTCATTGTTTCCCCTTCTCTCTTACTAATTTTTGTGGATTTATTCCCTTACTCTCATTTTAATAGGATTCCTGAAGGGAGAGGAGGTAATTTCCTGTGCTCAGTGTATTGTCTTAAACAAGAACTTCAAAATACTTATGAAGGCTTGAAAGCATCCTCTATTTTAGAAGACTTTCCATCAAAAATTATGATAAAACCCACTTTGAGGCTTAAAGGCATTAACTCTTAGCTCTCAGGAAAATGTGGTTTTCAATATTGACTTAGTCTCTCAAGTCTCTGAATAAAGAGCATTATGATCAGGGTAGTAAATAAAAAGTAATAATTATATTGTGGACCAGACACTTTAGTGTTTTATTAAACACAGCCTCATTGAATGCTCACAGCAATCAGAAGAGGTAGTATATTATTTCCCCCAGTTAACATAGAAAGAAATTCAGACATAGTAAAGTAATAAAACTTGCTCAAGTACTATATGATACAGAATGATTCCCTAACTACGTTGATCTCTGTAGGTATTAAAATGAACTATAATCTAGTTTACCTTTTCGTCCTGGAAGTTAGTGGCTTTTGATGAAGTATTATGGAAAAGAGCATTCAGGGAGAAAAGTCAATACTGACTTATTTAGGATTGATATCCTTGTGAAGCCAATAAAATTAATGAAAACTTTCGGCCCTTCTCTCTTCCGTCTCAGACCACATAGCTAACTAAGTTCTTTGCTGGTCAGTAAGATGGTACAGTCATTCAGAGTTTTTTTTGGAGTACTTGACTGTGTTACATTTTAAAGTGTATTCTGTTTCTAGAAATTTGTCCTACAGTTCTACAAGTGCACTAGCATACATGCGTGGGAATGTTTACGGCATTATTTGTAATAGAAAGCTAGAAAAACCTAAGTGTCCATCAGTAGGGGATTGATTAATTTGTAATAGGTATGTCCATGCATGGAATGCTGTGTAAAAAAAATGAAAAAGACCTATGCTGATATAAAAAGATCTTCAAGTAATATTGTATGAAGAGTCATTTACAGTATGATCCTATATGTGTAAAAAGTATATGTTAAGTATGTGCACTCATTTATTTGAATACATGTGGAAAAGATGGGAAGAACATATGAAAAGAGTTGTTATTCTGATGGAGATTGTAGGAATTTTTAAGTCCATATCCTTAAATACCACTTATTTATTTTACCATGAACATATCCTTAAATACCACTTATTTATTTTACCATGAACATGTACATTTTACAATGTTATGAAAATAAAGCTTAATGGTTTTCAGTAGCTATTGGTAGTATACCAGCAACACTAGCTGGTCCTGGGTTTCCTAGGTAAATTACAATCTAATGGGGGAGGTCTGGGAATCCATATCCTAACAAGGGCTTTAAGTGATTTTCAACATTAGGCAGCTGTGCACGCATGCTCGTAAATATACATAATTCAGACTAAGAGCAAGTTACCATAGAAAGACAATTAAAAAAGTGAGACTACTTTGAATGATGCTGAATTAATAATAAATTTCAAAATTTGGAGGTGATAAATGATTTCTAGGAAATTATCAAACATTTTAAAGATAGACTAACCTGGTTTATTCCACCTGACCTGGAAGAAAGTGAGACACGCATCAGAGATACTGCTCAGCCCATGTCATAGGTGAATTCTTCTGAATCTTTATGGAACATATTTCTAAATCTATTTAAAGTATTTCGGAGCAGAGAGGAGAAGAGTAAAACTTGTTTGTTCTGTTTACAAAGCCAACAGAGCACCGTTTCCAAACCTTTCAGGTATAGATAGGGGTTTTGGGGTTCTTGTTTTCTTGTGTTTTGGGGGGCCTAATCATTTTAAGATTGTGGTTAAAATTTTACAAATATTATTTGAAACAGTAATATACACCATGACTAAATGAAATTCATTTTAGGGATCAGAAGACGGTTTGATGTTAGGAATTCTGTTAATAGAATTATGAATATTAATAGACCAAGGAGAAAAATTATGACCTTTTAGTTTTCTGCCCCAAAGTACACACAATAAAATTAATATGTTTGTGGTTTTTGAAAACACAAAACCCCAAACAAAGCTTTTAGACCGGTGGAACTAGCTGAATAGTTTTCTTCCTTTTTAAAAATATTTTATTCATACATTCATTGAGAGAGAGCACACTATGCACACAGGTTGGGGGTAGGCGCAGAGGGAGAGGGACTTGGAACTTGCTGAATAGTTTTTCTTTTTAAAAATACTTCATTCATTCATTCATTCATTTATTTATTGAGGGAGGGGGAGCACATGCTTGTGCACACTCAGGGTAGGGGCAGAGAGAGGGAGAGAGAATCTTAAGTAGCGTCCACACCCAGCGCAAAGCCCCACCTGAGGCTCCATCTCTTGACCTTAGCTGAAATCAAGAGTTGGATGCTTGACTGAGTGAGCCACCCAGACTCCCCATAGCTGAATAGTTTCTTAACATAACAAAGGTGTTGCAGAGTGTTAGCCAGTATCAGGCTTAATGGTAGAACACTAGAGGTGATCTTGTTAAAGTTAGGATATATTTCCATTCCAGTTAAAATCTGTTTATTTTGATAAATGATTTTAAAGAGTATTTGGAGGAATAAGCAATATGAGAATATTCCAGTAAATTCTAAACAAGAAAAAAAAAGATTGAGGGCTGGGCTAATCTATCAGATATTTATTGATTCTATTATTTATTTTAAGAAGATTTTATTTATTTGTTAGCGAGAGAGAACAAGAGAGAGCATGTTGGCGGGTGGGGGGTGGGGAGCAGAGGGAGAGGGAGAAGCAGGCTCCTTGCCTAGCAGGGAGCCTGATTCAGGCAGCTCCTGGGACCCTGAGATAATGACCTGAGCCGAGGGCAGGTGCTTAACCAAATGAGCCCCCCAGGTACCCCTATATCATATATTTGAATATTACAAAAACTAAAGTAAAGAATAGCTATATGAAACTGTGTAATACATGTAGTCAAAAAACTCCATGTATGTGTGTGAGTAGTCTTTTCAGGTTACTGGAGAAAATATGAAAAAAAAACACTCTCATATTAATAGTGGGAGAAAAAATTTCAATAACCTTTTTGAAAGGCATTTGGCAATAGTGAATGCATTTTTAAGTATATGTATACTTTGGTCCAGTGCTCTGCTTCTAGGAGTTATTCCACATATTTTTTAAGAGACAAATTTTGTCTAATTCACAAGGTTGTGATGATAAATCAGACATACTGTTTCATCAGGGATCGTTTTTTTAAGTTTGTATGTTACAGCTCCTTTCCGCCTCTGCTGTTTCAAGAGCTAGTGGCCTCTTTAATTGGTATAGCTCGGAAAGATAGACATCAGTGACACATATGCCTGACTTGGGCCACAGAGTGAGTTCTGTAGATGATGTAGCCAGGATTAGTTATAGAGAAATACTTGCAAATATTTTGCCTTTGAGCCCTTTTATTTCCCTTTTCAAAATCTCATTCCCCTTTCCTGACAGGGCAACTTAGAATTTTGTTACATCTGATACCGTAGAAAGATAATATCCCTTCTTGCTCTTCTACTCCCCCCGCCCCCCGCCCCCCAAGCCCCTTAGAAAGAGCTTTGGGTTTGTAATCAAAGGACCTGGCTTCTTGAGCCAGTTTTTCCACTGGCTAGCTCTGAGACTTAGGAGAATCAAGATTACTCTTCTAAACTTACTTTCTCTGAGAGCCAAGCATGCTAACCTGTCTTTCTCCACTTACAGTCCTCATGTTTATTCCTTAATCCATTGCAAATGAGATTTTACCCTACTACATCTATACTAGTGCTTAAGCGGCAAAGACCTCCTAATTATAAAATAGAGTGTTTTCTTTCCTTTTTCATTTGGCCCCACTAATTCTTTTGTTTGGAAATTATTAGTTTTCTGACTAAATAATATAAAATATTTTTGGTAGTAGATACAGACTTATATAAAGAAAACCTAGAAAAATCCCTTAATCTCAGTACCCAGAAATAATCACTGGCATATTCTCTACCATTTATATGTACATATCTTAATAAAACTGGGATTATACTTTTATATGCCTGCTTTGTATCCTGCTTTTTGTTTTCATAACATTAATACTGTAAGCAGTGAGTTTTAACTGTTGTATGGTTATCGCATTATGTGGTGGTTTAATAATCAACTGTATCTATTTTGTTCTTGTGTTAAGTTTAGGTTGCTTCTTACTGTGAACACCTTTGTACATGAATTTGTATGTGCAATAATGATTTTCTTTAAGGTTTGTTCCCACCTTCCAGAACCTCTTTCCACCCTTGATTTCCTCCTATGCTGGTACTTTTCCCCACTGCTTCTTTCATAGGCTGCTTTTTACACCTACCCTTAGGTTTTGGTGTTCTCCACGTTCCCTTTCCCTGCTCTGGGCTTGCAGGCAGTCTCATTTACTCCCTTAGCTTTAGTCATCACCTGGGTTGTCTGGTTCAGTTGTGGAGCACATCTCCACAACATGCTCCCTTCTTCCGAACTTCCCCCTCTGCATTTCTTGTTCCTTGGGCATCTCCTTCTGACTGATACCTGAAACGCATTATAACTAGGATAAACAAAGCAATTACCTGTGATTTCCTTTGAGGTCTTCCCTTTATCAAACGTAGATACAGGGCATATTTTAGATGTTTTAGATTTATTTTATAAGCAAAAGTACCTAAGATGTGTAATGATCCTTTACAAGGTGCCAAGTGGGCAGAAAAGAATCGTGGAAAGAGACAGTAATCATAACAAAATGCCTGCGTATCTTTCAAGGCTATGTGGCCTTC
The DNA here is from genome assembly GCF_002288905.1 of Enhydra lutris kenyoni. Taxonomy (NCBI): domain Eukaryota; kingdom Metazoa; phylum Chordata; class Mammalia; order Carnivora; family Mustelidae; genus Enhydra; species Enhydra lutris. The sequence goes on along the minus strand of NW_019154101.1, from coordinate 32,551,324 downwards.
TTAACTCTTACCCTCATTTTCCTCCTAGTTCCCTAGTGTGAACCTGGCCTTTTATCCTCCTTGCCCTTTAAATTTACACTGAAGTGATGCCCCTTAGTGGCAGAATCAGGAACTTCCTCCATTGCTGATCAATCACATAAAAATGTCTTCTCTTGTGGTTATTGTGATTGTGACACATTGCTTAACTGTTTGTGGGTGCTTTTTTTGCAATTCTAGTAAATACTTGTGAATTGTTACCTAACATCTAGGTACCCTAATCTTTGAGTGTTTCAGGAGAAAGAAAAGAGACAAATACGCTCCCTTTCTACAGGAATTTGTATCTTTTGAGAAGGTGAGACAAGGATACTTAGTGTTTATTTTGAGATGATAATGTCTGTACAGTAGACATTATTCCAACTTTTGCAGTTGTCATTTAACTTCATAACCGAAGCTGCTTTTTTCTAGTCTGTCACGTACTTGTCATAGCCAGTCTAGAAATATTTGTCAAATGACTGGAATGAGGGTGTAGATCCTTGAAGACCTTCGTGCTTTAAAAATGCAAAGCAGGGGCACCTGGGTGGCTCAGTGGGTTAAAACCCCTGCCTTCAGCTCAGGTCATGATCCCAGGGTTCTGGGATCGAGCCCCGCATCGGGTTCTCTGCCCAGCAGGGAGCCTGCTTCCCCCTCTCTCTGCCTGCCTCTCTGCCTACTTGTGATTTCTCTCTGTCAAATACATAAATAAAATCTTTTAAAAAAAAAAAAGCAAAGCAAAAATTGTTTTAAGGAAAAGTAGTATAGCCACATTAAATACAATATGGGAAGTAAGAGGAAAAACCCTGCTCTTAATCTCTCCTAACAAAATTGCTGATAGATTTGTATATCTCTGTTTTTTTTTTCAGATTTGTGTTTATGTGGTTAAAATTATGTATCCTACTTTTTTCTACTTACTGTGTCATTTTATGACTATTACTTAAAATGGCTGCATAATAATCTATTAGTTGCAAGAACTTTGGGCCCTGTTGTATGCACAGTGTATGAAAAGTAGATGATACATTGTTTCTGAAAAATAGAACTCTTAAGAGAAAATAGTCATTCTAATAAAATAAAATTGCTTTATCATATGGATTTTACCAAGTAGGAGAACTATAACCTTCTTATTATAAGGTCAGTGCCTTTTAATTTTCAGACTCATAAACCTGAAACCTGAGGAAGCTGGTCGTCATTTGAGTGTAATATACCATGTGTCAGCTATGTATTTTGGAGAATTATAAACAGAAGTTAAATACCTGCTTATTTGGAGAATTAGTATCCTAAAACTTAATATTAACATTGTGTTCTTTTATAGATTATGGAGCTTTGTGGTGCAACGAGACTTGGTTATTTTGGAAGAAGTCAGTTCTATATCGCTTTGAAACTTGTAGCTGTTGCCCAGTCTGGTTTCCCTTTAAGAGTGGAAAGTATAAATACAGGTAAATATGGAATACATTAGTAGCTGAAATGAAAATAGACTTATGCTCACAAACGAAGTAAAGTCAGTAGAATTGTTGAGTCTTCCTGACATTTTAGTATTCTCTCTAGCTTCATTCATTGGTTCATTGGTGAATATTAGAAAAATATCTCTGTCTTAAACCTGTTATAGTGTGTATGTACTTAATACATATTTGGTGGTCATAAAAAAATTGTTAATAGTGGTGATTTTTCAGAATTCTCTAAAAGTTGCTTAGAGAGATTTTGGGTGAATAATTTTATCAAAGTAAATGATGGATTGTAGTGACTGACCACCTTCTTATGTGCCTTCCTTATTTTCTTCTTTTCTAATACGTATAAAACTACATAATGCTTTGTGGTTTTTTGTTTGGGAAGACTGTGCATTTGAAATTAGAAAGTTAACCAAAACTTTCTGATTTGGAAAGAGACAAAGTTAAAATATTGGCAAACTAAAACCTACACACAGACCTTTGACTACCTTAGAAGTGTCACCTAGGATAATTAGTTTTTCTGTGATTGGGAGGCTTATTGATGCCGAAGTCAGTGGAAATTCTATAAAGGTAGCATTTAAATGCAGAGTTCTGTGGTTGTCATAGGGAAAAGAGGAAAGAGAAAACTTGAGGCTTTCTGTAATGTTGGTATTTTTATAAATAGTTTTAAGCACCAGGTTCAGTTTATTGGTCAATGTAAGGTTTTCATTTTGGACCTCTGTTTTGCCTCACATCATTCTTCTAGAATTGAGAATTCATATTCTTTTCAAATAATTTTGAATTCTTTTACATAAATACTGAATAAGCTTAGTATTTCCAACTCCTTAGTATGGAGATTCAAGAGAGATAAAGATAGTCATGGTGAAGGGAAGTATACTTTCTGCTAAAAATTCTGCTTCTGTGTGTGTTTTCCAGTCTAAAGGTGTGAGCTGTGACTGATCTGCAAAGAAGTTCTTGGTTTTCTTTCTTCTCTGTTTATTTGAATGTAGGATATCTGCCCATAGAAATGTCACAAGCCAGATTAAAGTGGACAGCTATCATGCCTTGTACCGTGGTGTTGGTAGGGGAACAGTAAAATATTTTCAGGAATTTGTGCCGTGAAGTGTCTAGATTAATCTAGTCTCAATCTAGTGATATATTCTCTCCTTTACTAACAGCTGAGCTCTAACATATAAAGAGAATCAGTATGAGCAGAAAAGAATTTGTCTAGACCTTCAGGTCAGACTGTCCTGGCTTCAGACTCTCGTCAGTTACTGTCAGTGACCTTGGCACCTTGTTGCCTTAGTTGCAAGCACAGAGCCAGATAGGATATTTATTATAGCTATTGTTATTGCCTTTAGAAGGACAGTTTAGTGTTTTACTACTTTCTAGGTTAGAGTTTCCCTAAACCGTGAAAGGGAGTGGTAAACATATGTGTCTGTCTCCGTTTTTTTTTTTAAATTCTTTCTAATATCTAATTCATATTTCAGTTTTAACGTGTGCTCTTTTTCATTTTAAAGTAATAATAATTTCTGTGATTAACAGTAAAGGACCTTCCTCTGCCAAGATTTGTTGCTTCAAAGAATGAACAGGAATCTCGCCATGCAGCCTCATATTCTTCAGATTCTGAAAATCAAGGGTCTTACTCTGGTGTAATTCCCCCACCACCTGGAAGAGGACAAGCGAAAAAGGGATCTGTAAGCCACGATACTGTCCAGCCTCGTACATCTACAGATCAGCAGGTATTCATGTGCCTGAACGTGTTACCAGTTGATGGCCTGTATAGATGTTTACATTAAAGCATTTAATGATACCTTATTAATGAAAATGTCACCTTAAAAAAATTTAAGTCTTAATAATATTCTCTCCAGGAACCTGCATCCCCAGTAGTTTCACCCCAGCAGTCCCCACCAAATTCTCCACACACATGGAGGAAGCACAGCCGTCACCCCAGTGGGGGAAATAGCGAGAGGCCTCTTGCAGGACCTGGGCCATTTTGGTCTCCCTTTGGGGAAGCACAATCAGGTATTTGAAATTCTTTAGAAGTGACGGTTATTTATTAAGGGTGGTAAATTGAAGGAAACTTGATACTATTCCTTTAAGAGTTGCCTCCAAGGCAATATTTAATTATAAATTAAGCACCTTAATTAGAAGCAAAAGCCAACCATGAAAGTTTGTAAGCAGATGCATTGCTTTGAACAATGGTAATTGCATTTACTTATTCATGTGATGCTTAGACAGAAGTTTATAGATACCAGATTCTCTGAAGATGAAACAAATAAATAATGATTTCCCAGAATATAAGGTATATATTATATTAGTTCCAGTATTGACAAGGAAAGCACAGTAACAATTTAAAAGAGGTATAATTTTAAGTTGACAGAAGACATTCACTTTGGAAATCATTAACATTTCTTCAAAGTTAGAGTTTGAAAGAAAACATTTATAATATGTGTATGAGGAGTTATAGTACAAACCTGGTAACTGTTTTTTTTCTCTAGAAGTGAGCCAGCATGTGTACCCTTCTCTTTCCAGGTTCTGCTGCTGCTGACGCAGTGTGGTCGGGGCACTCTCCACCTCCACCTCCACCGCAAGAAACTTGGGTCAGTTTTGCAGATACTCCACCAACCAGTACTCTTTTAACCATGCATCCTGCTTCTGTCCAGGTGTGACATTTTATTGGTATTGCATTTTTGTTTGCTTCATTCAGAGTATTGCTACAGTCATTTTTTTTAATATATATTTTGCTATTGCAAATTTTGTAAATGCAAGTTCACTCTTCTTTATAGAACACGGAACTCTGCTCTGTGTCTTAGTCTGTTATCAGTGGAATGTTTCAATATAAGTTTTGGCTGATTTTCTTTCTAATTATTCAACGAAGTTTTGAAAGTTTTCTGCGCCTAGGAATATATTTGCTTGGCTTTCTTAGCACATTTTTCATAACTTTCTGTTGCTTACACACTGCTGTCATTTTACGCACTTATATAATCATTGTGCAGAAACATTCAGTAACCTGATTATAACAAATATGTGGTTTGGTGATGACTTTGTGAAGACTTCTTATATTTTAAACATCCAAAAAAGTAAGTTTTAATTTCAAAGATAAATAACCTAGCAATCTTGGTCCATATAATTATATAGATAGATACTGTACTGAGGAAATAAATGTTTCATTACAGGACCAGACAACAGTACGAACTGTAGCATCAGCTACAACTGCCAATGAAATTCGTAGGCAATCCAGTAGTTATGATGATCCCTGGAAAATAACAGATGAACAAAGACAGTATTATGTAAATCAGTTTAAAACCATTCAGCCTGATCTAAACGGATTTATTCCAGGTGAGTTGTTAAAAACAAATTCTTCTGGATGGGACAGGACAGAGTCTCAATTTCGTAATTTCAAAGGCATGGTTTTATTGTTCAGAGATTATAAATGATAATTCTCAAATTGTTTATCTAAAGAGTTTATAATCACTGGAGAAAAAAACATGACATACACACATGTTAAGTTTCCTACCTTTTGCCACAATGATAAAAGTCTTAAGACTCTTAACCTCACATTTTATTCTTGGGTGTGTAAGTTCAGCATAACATTAAACAACACTGTTTTAATATTTCAGGATCTGCAGCTAAAGAGTTTTTTACAAAATCAAAACTTCCTATTCTTGAACTTTCTCACATTTGGTAAGTGTGGTATTTCACATCAGTTCTGTAATATGGGTTGTTTCAGAGGAGCTTCCAGCAAGTAGATTTTCAGACCTTAAAAAATAAACTCTTAGAGTAACCTTTTCAAGAATATGTTCTCGAAGAACTCAGTAATGATCAGCTTTTGTCTCACTCTCTGGAAAAGAAATAAGTGATGCCAGTACAGTGGTTCGTTAAAAAGTGCTCAGATTCTTTAAGTTGTATCTGCTGTTTCTTGTTGCTAGCATAATGCTTGGAATAAAAGCTAATTGGTTCATCCATGGTTATATGTAGCCCATCTGGTTTTTAACAAGCTTATACCTATTATGTATTATCCATACTATTAGCTATACCTATACCTATCCCAAGTCATGAGCTTAAGAACAGTGCTTAGCTCCCACTTAAATCCCAGCTAAGTCTTTGGATAGCTGCTATGTAGTTGGAATTAGTCAGTCTAAACAAATTATAATCACAAATTACTTTTAAAAAACAATTCTCAGATAAACATAAATGTTATTTCTACTTTAAATTATTTCATTAGTAGGGTTTTTAGTAGCATAGAGTGCTATAGTAGAAGGAAGATGGATAATGCCTAAACTGAAAAATCAAGAACTAGCAACGTATACATGCTATTTCTAGTGTTACTTGTTAAATACAAAAGTGGTTGCTTCTGCATCTAGAAAGTGGAAGAATGGGGGGGGGTTGTTTGTTTGTTTGTTTTTTTAATATCAAGCCTTGTAATTCTTTTGGATGCTTTAAAGTGGATACATGTACCTTTGATAACAATAAAAATGAAGGTTTTTAAATTTTCAGTGGCTTATTAAATAGGCCTGCCTTTAAACTAAATCCTGTTACTTAAAAATGCATATGGATTAAAGTTTATTTTTTGGTGGTTTTACTTATTTAAGCTGTTTGTAGCATTTTATTATAAGAATTTCAAGTATTCAGAAAAGTTTAAGGAATTGTGCCTTGAATGTCCATATGCCCACTGCCTACATTTTGCAGTCAGTTTTCTGTATTCTCTTTTTTATACTTCTTCCCATCTATGGGATTTTTAAAATTTTTTTTGTACTTTTTCTGGAAAAGGGTTTCTTTTGCTTCTTTTTGAGACGTAAAGGGATCCAAAGCAGATGATTATATTTATAGTAAGTTTGTCTTCTAGGGAACTTTCAGACTTTGATAAAGATGGAGCATTGACACTGGATGAGTTTTGTGCTGCTTTTCATCTGGTAGTTGCTAGGAAGAATGGCTATGACTTACCAGAAAAACTCCCTGAAAGCCTAATGCCCAAACTGATTGATTTGGAGGACTCAGCAGGTAAGATTGGGAGCTGAAGGTACCTGGTTACAGGCCTTGATAAACATAGCACTTGATTCTTTTTTTCCTATTTTAAGATTTTATTTATTTATTTATTTGCAAGACAGAGAGAGTGAGAGAGAGAGTGAGTGTGCAAGTAGGGGGAGGGGGAAAATCTCAAGCAGATTCTGTGGTGACCACAAAGCCCATTTAGGGCTAGTCCCATGACCCCAAGATCATGACCTGAACCAAAACCAGGAGTCAGATGTTCAACCAACTGAGCTATCCAGACGCCTCAACATAATTCTTAAAGCAAAATCAAGATAGTTGTTAAAACATAAGAGCGCATGGGTGCCTGGGTGGCTCAGTCGTTAAGCATCTGCCTTCAGCTCAGGTCATGATCCCAGGGTCTTGCGATCGAGCCCCAAATCAGGCTCCCTGCTTGGAGGGAAGCCTGCTTCTCCCTCTCCCACTCCCCCTGCTTGTGTTCCCCCTCTCGCTGTGTCTCTATCAAATAAATAAAATCTTAAAACGAAAGAAAAAAAAAAAACTTAAGAACATAGACATTTCATTAAGAGTAAGTAGGTTTGCCATTCGAATGTGCTCTATAGGCTGAACTTGGATTAATGGTTTATTTAGTCAGTTTTAATAGGTTTTATTTATTTATTTTTTAAAAGATTTTATTTATTGGTCAGAGAGAGAGAGACAGAGCACAAGCAAGGGAAGTGGCAGGCAGAGGGCAAAGCAGGCTCTTGGCTGAGTAGGGAGCCTGATGCAGGACTCAGTTCCAGAATCTGGGACCATGACCTGAGAATAAGACAGATGCTTAACTGACTGATCCACTCAGGCATCCCTGTTTAGTCAGTTTTAAAGAGACAAATAATATATGCCACTATTTCGGTTTAACTTTTGACTTCCTGAGATTTGGAGAGCATTTCACAGTATCTGGTTGTTTGCCACCCTATAATTGCATTATATATTGTCTGGGGTGGGCGAGGTAGCCTGTCTGCATTATCAACGTTTTTCCATTGAATGCATCTTAATTCGTTAAAGGACTATGCGTGGTTTATCATAAGACCGATGCAATGTACAAGCATTTTCCTTTCAAAAGCCCAACTCTTTTCTTCTGACTAAAGAAATCTGGAAATTTTGTGTTTGATTATAGATAGTGCTATTTTTGTTACCATGTTTACAAGAATGCTTTTGTAAATGCCCATATTAACTGGTAACTTTCTTTAAAAGGAAGCAGAACTTTTAAAGGGTAAAGAAATGAGTAAAATTCAGATTGAATAAAGGAAATCTTAATGTTAAATTCTTAATGAGCCTAATTAAAAATTACCGTTTTCAGTTTTCTTATGTCAGTTTATTTTGGATGTTATGATGGAAGGAATTTTATACTTTTAAAAGAAAAATTAAAACAGAATTTGGCTCTCAAAAGGGCCTTCATCTATTAGGCAGTGCCTGTTTAACCCAGAAAGACACATGATCTGACCTTATTGCCTAAATCATACAGAAGGAATCATATGCATGTTATGAATGTCACAAAGAGAACAGTATCCTTGGTGTTAGGAATCTGAGTCTGCTTCTAGTTTTGCCAGTTATTCCTGTGACCCTGGGCAAGTTCTGACCACTTACTCTGTTTTTTCCTTCTGTTTCTCCACCTGAAATGTGGATTTGATGCCATTCATGTTTCAGGACCTGAATTGTACACTGACCTTTCATCAACGAATAAATTGATTACAAACTTTAGCATTGATTTTATGTTTTTTAGAACATTATCTTATGAGAATCCTAGGATTTTCCCAGTCATTTCAGGTAGTTATTAGGTATCCTCTAATTTGAGCTGAGAGCTAAGTATTTTTGTCGGTAATTTTGCTTCACAGTACTTTGATTTACCCAATTAAGAAATGAATGAAAAGAATTGTGTCTAGCTTATTTGATAGTAGCCAAAGGGGGAAGAAATTTAGTAGCTTTGTACTTGGTGTATCGTTTTAAAAATTGGGCCTTGTATTTGGAAATTTTCTGTGACATTAATTCTTTGAAAACTGATAGCATACAAATACAAGAAAATAAGTCAAGTTTATTCTGTTACGTTATTCTCTAGAGACTTGTCTGAACCTGTTATCTGTTGCATTCAGATTGGTAAATCTGGCTATTGCATGTAGTCAGTGGAATTTGTTTTGTTTTGTTTTTAAAGATTTCATTTATTTGAGAAAGAGAATGAAAGAGCATGAGTTGGGGAGGGAGGGGCAGAGGGAGAGGCAGAAGCAGACTCCCTGCTGAACAGGGAGCTGGAGGCCTGGGCTCCAGGGGTCTGTCCCAGATCCCTAACTAAGATAGTGACCTGAGCCAAAGCAGACACTTTTTAACTGACTGAGCCACCTAGGCCTCCCATTGTTTTTTGTTTTTAATTTAAATAAATTCTGGTTCTTAGTAAACTTGGTCTACGGACTGAATTTTAGGGCTCATGATTGAAGAATTTCTTTTATGGGCATTCTTTTTTTTTTTTTTTTTTTTTAAACATCTGTTAAATCTGTTTAGCCAAGAAACATGGGTTTTTTGGCCTGCATTTATCTGTACACTGTTGCTCTAATTTTAACTTTTTAAAGGTTTCCGAAGATCAAATAATTTTTTCCCATTCCAACATAATATTATGTGGTTTTCTGATCGAATTTATTATAAACATTTGACTACACAATATTAAATTCAGATCTGCTTTGCCTACTTACAAATGATAAATTTAGAATTCTGTTAATTTTGGGGTGGGAGAAACTGATTAATCTTTTTTTACCTACCTCTGATAAGGCTGAGGTTCACAATCCACGAAGTCCTTTGAATATAGAAATTATTGCGTGACACTGTGGATCCATCAGTATCCACAAAAGTAATTTAAAATAGCGGTGTTTTTAGAAGTTCACGTTAGAAGTTTAGACACTAAAAGGGACATACCCAAACGGTTTCTTTTGGCTGATCTGAGAATTTATTACAGGTATTCCCCCTTTGGAGGCTTTCTGACTGACAGGCAAATGTTACCTTCTGTTTTCTGTGATCTCTCGCAACATCACTTACATGCTGCTTATTATGGCACACATCACACTGAATCTTGTTCTTTTTTTCCTCTTTCTACTACCTCATTGAGCCCCTTAAAAAAACAGGAAATGCATCATACTCATTGTAGTATCCTAAGGACATAGCACTTTTAAATTATTGAGTGAATTAATGTTAAGTGTGCCACTTTTTAAAGTAGGATATTTTTATATCCCATCTTTGAAATATAACTTACTATAAGTTTGTGATGTTGGGGCATACTAAAATATTAGCTCTGCAGGTATTCTGTATTGGCAATTTAAATAACTTATCAAAAAATAAATAGTGACTAGTGGTGACTTGAGTGACTTGAGTTACAGCCACTTGAAATAACCAGATTAGGCTTTCTGTAGGCATGCAAACATGGCTTGGGGACATTTATAATTTTTCGAAAATTATTTGACCAGGTTCATAGGATTAAATAGCCGATAAAACAGAACAACTAATGATCGTAGGTAGAGTGCTTATTTGGGCCTGCATTGAAATATTTAATATTTAAGATCAGCACTGAATTTGGCAGCTAGAGTAAATACAAAGGGAGACTTTGTTTTTATTGTCTTACCAAAAAAAAAAAAAGCATACCAAAATTCATCTAAGGAAACACCTTTCTGAAGCTGTTATTCAAGAAAGAATGTTCATCTTCTAAGAATGGTTATCTACTTAAAAAAACAGAGTGACCTGCTGATCTGCCACAACACGCTATATCTTAAAAGGACAAAACCAAACATACTTAGATGCTGTACACTTCAACTCAGTTCACAGAGATTCTGCTTTGGAGCACAGTTGCTATTTGACACACAGCTTTTGTGATTATTTGGTAAATCTCTTTGTCTCAAACTAGCCTGGAGGATCCAAGTGGGTAGTAACTGAATCAGTCTTGTTCGTTATGTTTCAGCACCTAGCAGGGTGCAAACTGAGTATTTAGGTAGGCGCTCACATGTTTGACATGACTACATAGCCCAGCCATTTGTTTTTAAAACTCCTTTCTGTCTTTATAACCCAGTACTCACGAGCAAATCAGCAATATCTGCTTGAGATGCTCAGAGCGGGAGAGGAGTTTTTCCCTGTTCTGTCTCTTCCTCCGTCATCACTCCTTCACATAGTAAATTGGAGCATGTTTCATTGTTGCTGATACGGTATATAATGTGGGTCCCAAAACTCCTTGCAAGCTTTCTGATAGGAATATTGTTAAAAGCCACAGACTTTTTATGAATAGTTTACCAGAAATCCATACTTGAGACTAACTTGTGCTAAAATCACTGTTGAGTTTTCTGTTCTTCCAGAAACTTTTAGCATAGAAAAGCCAACACAAATAACACATGGAGATAACTGTTTTCACCAAGTACAATCACACTGTACATCCTTGATTTTTTTTTAATAGTGCTGAACATCTTTATACTTTGTCACATACAGGGATGTCACATTCCTTATCATACCATGTATTCCATAATATAGATGCACCTTAATTTAACCCGTGTCTTAGTGATGGATTTTTGGGTAGTTTCTTGACTTTACCTTTAAAACTGTGCTGTTTAAAAAAAAAAAAAAAAAAAAAAAGTACATATATCTTTATTTTATAGAAACCATTCTAAATCTTTATTTTGGAAAATTCACTCTCCCAAGTACCTTTAGTTGCAGAGGAAAAATCATGAAAATATGCACTGCAAGTATTCATCATCAACTTTACACTTAAGGAATTGCTTCAAGCACCCCTCTCCATGCATCGCCCCTACACATGTTCTTAATACTGGTGTCATTTCTTTCCAGATGTTGTAGCTGACAAATCAGGACAGTTACAGATATTGGCAAAAATGTACCATTTAATGAAACTGGTCAAAATTATTAGAACTCCTCAAATTCCTGGTGAAGACATTAATAAGACTAGATAATATTTGAAGGAGAAAATTTCTACAAGGATGACCCAATAGGGGCTTTAAAAGATTATGATTTGCCTATCAGGGGATTCATAATAGTCCTTGGGAATAATTACTGATACTTTTAATTAATTTTTTTTAAAGGAAAAATTCCGTATTTTTTCTTTACAATTGTGCTGCAAAACTCAAAAGCCAAGTGAAGGACATCTGTCTTCCTCTGTTAGAAAGAGGACTCCATGGAAATAAATGGGAGCTTTGTCATCTTGCTCAATACTGTATCTTTATTTACTGTGCTTATGTACAGGCCCTCCATAAATGCTTACTGATTGAATTCATGTTTTTATTAATTGTGCCACTAGATTACACCCCAGAATTGTAACATCTTTTATTCTTCGGTCTTTATACTCATTTTTACAATGTTCTCTGTAAGTTTTGAAAACAATAACTAATTGAGTTACTTTTCATCATGAAATTCTAATTATCTTAAGTGGATTAACATTAAGTGGGCTTCTTCATTTTTAGCTGTATTTGGATAATGAGAGCCTCCTGGCTGTAGGTAATAATCTTTAAAGTATAGTAACTGAGTCAAATAGTAGTGCCTATAAAATGCTGACCAGTTCTGCACCCCCCCCCCAAAAAAAACAGTAGGCTACAATTTAATTGGGATTTTGGGTGAATGTTTTGTTTCTTTCAAACCTTGTTACACACATTTTTACCTTCACTTAAAAAAAAAAAAATCCCTTGGGGAAAAAACTGAGAAACTTCTACATAGACTATATCGAGTTCTGCTTACTGAATAAGTTTCCGTTTTGTGGACTGTTGAAAATTAAAATTAATTTTTCAAATAGAATGTAGTTTTTTGATGAATATGATACCATTCAAAACAAAGCATATCTTAAATTCTTTAATTTCTTTTGCATTTTCATAGCTTATCCCAATCTTTTTTTTTTTAATGATTTATTTGAGAGAGAAACACAGAGCAAGTGCATGAGAAAGAGCAAGTGAGAGAGAGAGCAAGCATGAGGGTGGAGGGCAGAGGGAGAGGTAGTGCTTGACTCCCCACTAAACAGGGAGCCCGACCCAGGCCTCAGTCTCGGGACCCTGAGATCACTGAGCCAAAGGCAGATGCTTAACTGACTGAGCCCCCCAAACACCCCTGCTTATCCCTATGTTTTAAATGTGAATGAAAAAGGTACCATTAGTAGTTTTCCTTGAAGACTTAAAATTTGTCCAAATCTGTTTATTTTTTATATAAGAACTTTTTAAGGTAAGCATAGTATTCACATTTCAAATAAAACATGTAGTTGCGGGGCGTCTGGGTGGCTCAGTGGGTGAGGGCCTCTGCCTTTGGCTCGGGTCATGATCCTGGGGTCCTGGGATCGAGCCCCACAACAGGCTCTCTGCTCAGCGAGGAGCCTGCTTCCCCCTCTTTCTCTGCCTGCCTCTCTGCCTACTTGTGATCTCTGTCTGTCAAATAAATCAATCTTTAAAAAAAAAAATGTAGTTGCTTTTGCTTTTATAAAGCTATTAAATGAGTTTGCAGCTTAACTTGAGGCTTCGTGATTGAAGAATTCTTCCTAGATTTATTTGGCTACTTGAAAGCAAAATAAGTTTTAAACCGTAAGACTTTAGGGAGTGTATATATTTCTATAAGATTAATAATAGCTGGCAGTCATTTTCTTTCTTTTTTTTTTTTTTTTTTAAGATTTTCTTTATTTATTTGAGAGAACGAGAGGGGAGAAGGTCAGAGGGAGAAGCAGACTCCATGTGGCGCTGGGAGCCTAATGCGGGACTCGATCCTGAGATTCTGGGATCATGATCTGAGCCGCAGGCAGTTGTTTAACCAACTGAGCCACCCAGGCGCCCAGCCTGCAGTCATTTTTGAAACACTACTAGCATGTTGAGTGTATTACTGAGAAAAACCTAGAATAGAACTGATGCTCTTTAAGAAAGAGGTGGTTCAGCTGGTACACTGTACTAAACTGAATCTGGCAACTTCAGAATGTTTGGAGGATGAAAATCACTGACGGTGTTTTTATTTTATAGTATGATCTTAAAAATGCAGTTTGCGCTCTTTTAATATTATCATTTCTAACATTATTTTTTTAATGGAAAGTTTTTTTAAGATTTATTTATTTATTCATTCATTCATTCATTCATTCATTTGACAGAGATAGCACAAGTAGGCAGAGAGAGAGGGAGAAGCAGGTTCTACACTGAGCAAGGAGCCTGATGGCAGGGCTTGATCCCAGGACCCTGGGATCATAACCTGAGCCAAAGGCAGCCGCTTAACTGACTGAGCCACCCAGGTGCCCACATTTCTAACTTTAAATGTAGATCGACAGTATGTCACTGTGATCACACTGCGTTGTATCTTCCAGACACACTTTCATACATGGAGATACTTTTTACATAAAAGCCCTTTCGGGGTTTGCCTTAACAAATAATTTAGGCTCATGCTCTTCTTTTTCAGCCCTGATGCTCTGATGATGTCAGGGGCAGAGCAGAACCGTCAGGAGGGAGGCAGGGTTGACACAGTGTTCCAGCAGGAGGCTAGGTTGGAACACTGCATCAGGTAAGAGTAAAACTACACCCCTGCCTCCGTAAGGATACAGTCTCAAAGACTAACTTCTGTGGGTGGGCAGGAAGCTCTTTCTTGGAGTTTATAGGGAGCCAAGTTGAAGGAGGTGCAAGTTTATTTATGCACCTGATTCTTCTCCTCGGACTCATGAGTATTAGGATATATCCTTTCTAGAACATAGGTAATTTGCTCTTTTTCTAGGACCATTTGTTGTTCTGTATATGAAGCAGGAAAGAAGCAATGTGTAATTTTGTGAATTTATTCCAGAAATAATTTTTGGATTTTGTAGGACAGTGAATTTTTGAACTTTTAGTCTTAGGACCCTTTTACATTCTTAAAAATTATCGTGGACCAGGAAGAGCCTCTGTTTACATGGATTAGCTCTATCAATAATTACCCTATATAAAAAAATAGTTACTGTATTAGAAATTAAAACTGATAAATTTCATCCTTTATTTTAAAATAATAATAGTAAGCCTTTTATGGATTGACAGATATTTTTAGGAAAATAACTGTATTTTCCTGTATTAAAAATAAAATTTAAAAAAATTTTTAAAAAGTCATTATAAAAGGGGTGATACTGTTTTACATCTTTGCAATTCTCTTTAATATCTCGCTTAATAGAAGACAGCTAGATTCTCATACTTGTTTCTGCGTTCAGTCTGTTAGATGCATTATTTTGTTTGACGTGTATCAGAAATTGGCAAACTATGTGCTGAGGACCAAATCCAGTCCCCTTTGTAGCCCACAAATGGAGTAGTGGTAGTGTGTTGTTCTTAATCACTGGGGGAAAAACAATATTTTATGACACATGAAAATTCTATGAAATTCAAATTTTAGTTTCTGTAGATGAAATTTTACTGGAACACAAATCAGTCTCCTTCCTTCCCGAATTATCAATGACTGCTTTTGCACTGCAGCAATTGAATATTTGCAACGGAGACCATGTTCATAGCCTGCAAAGCCTAAAATATTTACTTTCTGGCCCTCTGTAGAAAAAGGTTGCCACTTTCTGGTATGTGAAGGAAATGTGGCCTCCATGGTAAAAGGGAGGACTGTTTTCAGATAATTACAGTTATTCTTTGGTATTACCCCCAAACTCAGCAGATGATAATTTCTTAAAGGTTGATTGCATTGCGAAAGCTGAAATCACACTAATGAGTTGTTTGTACTGTTACATTAAAATCCATAGGTCTGTCTTACACTTTGAATACACTTTGAATGAATCTTTTACCCCATTGCATGATTTTGTAACAAGTGTATTGATTGTAAAATATCAGTTCATTGAATTATACAAATCTTTGAAACGTTGGGATGTTTTATTATATCAAAAAAGCATATTTGTTAATTTAACCAATCTTCTCAAAGAAGGATTAGGAAGCTCTTGAGAGTATGGACATGGACACACATTTTCCAAAATTCTTATTTTTGCTGACAGCTCAAGCTTTGTCATTTATAACAAGTACTGAAGACAGTTGGTTCCCTTGAAATGTCAAGCTCACTAAATTCATTTTTGAGAAAATGCCTGCCTAATACCCAAATCTGAATAATTATAGTTTATCAGCTGTTCTTTCAAGAAAAATGGTGTTCCATGAAAAAAGTAGCCTGTTCAGCTGACAGCTGAATCACAAAAGTACCTTTCCTTGAGACAACCGTAATCCTTGATGCAAAGCAGAGTGCTTTATATGTATTTCCTCTTTTTGCCATACAAAGTACTAAGAGGATGTGTTTTCAGAGTTGAGGTTTAATAAAAATAATTTTTACTGTGATAGTTTTGAGCATTCTTCAGTGAAGTTGCCATGCATGTTTGTTTATTTTAACTAGAATGTGTGGGAGTAAAGAATATAATGACTAATATTTTGGTGCCACCGCCTTGATTCTTGCTGATAAGCCAGCAGTTTTACCTACCATTGCTTTTGCATCCTCATTGTAGGTGCCAACACAGAAAAAAAGCATTATTATCATTACAAAAACCACTCTGACTTTTCAGGACCCCCCCCCCCAAAAGAGTGTTAGGGACACCCAGGAGTTCGTGGACCACAGTTTGAGCACTGCTACTCTAGGAAAATAACTCTTAGAATAACGATGTGTAATTACTTGGGTGAGTAGTATTTTACTCCTCACCCTCATGAGGCTGGACCCACTGCAACTTTGTACCCAGTGAATCAGATTTCCACAATCTACCCCAAATTGTAACTGCCATGAGGTTGGGATGGGGTACAGTCCGATCCTAGATTTGTAAGTGAAAGACGGACAGGAGAAAGGTCTGGAATCCAAACTGCAGCCCCAGTTTGCCCTAAGGTAGTGACATTTAAAACTTAATTGATATAGTCTGACTTTAAGTAGATTCTTTTGAAAATTAATCTTTCTGTGTAGGTAATACTATTTTAATTCTATTTTTCTTCATATGAATACCTGCTTTGGGGACTCTCTTTCAGACATTTCTTCATGTACCACCTTCATTTCACTTTCAGTTAACATAGTCAAATTTATAGCCATTATCTTCCTTTTCTTAACTTCCTTTCCACTGGTTATCATAGAAAAAAAATCCATAATTGTCATTTACACTAAAAACCACAAGCTACTCCAAAGAGGGATTTTCTGCTGCTATTTATCATAACTTTTTCATTAGTCTTTCTCTAAGAGCTTTGAGTCTTCATTGACTGTTATCGGAAGTGTTGGTTCTGTACCACTCTGACACATTTATTGAGAAAGGGATAGAATTAAGGAAAAAAAAGCAATTATTCTTGATCTTAGAAAACAAAAATTTATCAAGATATGATACCTTTCTGCAAATTAGAACTCTCAGTTTGATGGGACTATAAAGAAGTCATTTCAGGATAAGTAGATGGGGAAAGTATTTTGAGATAGACATGTAACACAAATAGGGCAAAGAAATTTTGAGAACTTTTTCAAACAATAGGTAGTTGTTCTTTTTTTTTTTTTTAGGAAAATAACAGTAAAGAAGAATGAATTTAAAATGAAAGAGAACCTGAAAGGAACTCAGATAAATACTTGAGTGCATAGTATGTATTAGATCCTATATGTGTTAAGTACTAAAATGTAAAGAATTTACTAATGAATAGAAAGGTAAAAACCTTTACACTGCTAAATTATTATATGGCTCTCTGTTTAGGAATTTAAAGTACAGTGCTAACATTTAATGGCAAATGTCTTTTTCTGATGGAGAAACTCAGGTGCTGTTTTATTCAACTTGCTCATGGTCAAACAGTGGGATAGTGACAGATAATAGAACCTTATTTTTGATACAAGTTCTCAGCAGATTAGGTATTCACCATTAATTTGGCAATTTATGTGATTTCCATAAATTGTAAAATTTGGGAAGATTGGATTCAGAATTCAGTTGCCATTGAAGTTCCTTCTGTTTGTACATTGTAATGTAATTGTAGTGATAAAAGTTGGCTCATTCACTTTGCTCTTTGCCCACGCCTAGGACTCTTTCCTTTTGCTGTCTGCCTTGCCAATAGATGTTGCTTTTTGGTAACAGAGATTTGTAGAGAAAATGTGAGTGAATTAGTTATAAATCAGCAGTTCCCAAATTATATTCCAAGGGAATATGGAGGGATTTCATTTGATAAAAAAGGTCTGTGTTTGGGAAAAACCTGATTTAAATAAAATTTATTTATTCGCTGTAGGACATTACAAGTCTTTGATATACAGATATGCATGGGGGGAAGGTCCATCAGGAAATTAGAATATCCCCACATTTATTTGAACAGAAAGCCTAATTTTTTAAAGCACCTTAATGATTAATATTCCATGAAATACACTTTGGGAACTATTATAAGATTATTAGAAAATGATTCAAAGCATGTGCCCTATTGCGTTATTGTTATGTATAACACTTTTTTTTTCTATTTATGCCTAACTATATTTTATTTTTATGGAAAGCTATGGTTTCAAGTAGAGAATAAGTATTACATGACTGATTGTTAAAATGTTTATTTGGGGAACATAATAAGGAAAGGGAAGTTAGACTATAAATTACTACTCGTGAAAATCTTCTGTTAGGTTTTCTTTTATAAGTACATATTCCTAAACAAAAATATATTATTTATAGAGAATTTCTCTATTTTTCAATTTCAGATGTTGGGGATCAGCCAGGTGAGGTAGGTTATTCGGGCTCTCCTGCAGAAGCACCTCCAAGCAAGTCTCCATCAATGCCGTCACTAAACCAGACTTGGCCTGAGTTGAATCAGAGCAGTGAGGTTAGCAGAGCTTCCCTTTTCTTTTACTAACTTAAACTGTTTTAAGGTAAGAAGTTCCAGACAGAGTAATTTCAGCATATAGCTCTTTTGGTGTGCATGCACAATTGAGAGAACATACCCAGTTATGACTGTGATAAATGTTTATAATTACGTGACTGAGGTTTTCAAAGTACTTTTTCATAATAAATACTATCGTTTGGTTTCCACCACTCATTACTGCTAAAACCTTGTGAGTTAGATGGGGCAGACACATGAAGTCAACAAAGGGGTGGATATCTTGGCCAAAATATCTCATAGCCAGTGAGGGACTAGAGCTAAGGTTTAAACACAGATCCTTTGACATTCAGTCAGCTGTGGCGCCCACCATATCACACTGCCTTCTCATTCCTGTAGCAAAGTATGTGATAATTAATATATTTGGAATCTTAGCTTTGGAAGTGGTATGTGAGAAGTTGCTAATCCAGCTTTCCACGTGAAAAATGTACTTTCTACAACCCAGG
The DNA here is from genome assembly GCF_002288905.1 of Enhydra lutris kenyoni. Lineage (NCBI taxonomy): Eukaryota > Metazoa > Chordata > Mammalia > Carnivora > Mustelidae > Enhydra > Enhydra lutris. Next base: position 32,532,634 of record NW_019154101.1, on the reverse strand, counting down.
CTATTTATAATAATTCAGTTCTATGCAATACAAAATGGAAATGATTTCACTGTTAAATGCAGTGGTTAAAGAAAAGTCCTGTAAGACTAGGCACAGCATGCAAAATGGAATTGCTCCCTTATCACTTTGGAATTCCTTTATAGAAAACAATAGAAGTAGGGCCCCTCTGATTAGAAAGAGATTGTCTGAGGCCCCCAGGCTGTTAAACCTTAGTGCTCTGTAGAGCTCCTATCGAAAACCACTGTTCCTGGCTGTTAGGGCAGTTTTCTTTGTGAACAAGTTAATTTTTTCCTTATAGTTTTTAATATCACCGTCATAGTGCCACAAATCTAAAAGTTTGTTGACTTTCAAGAAAAAGAGTCTAAGCTTTCTATACTTTCCATGTATTTTAAAGGCTGAAAAGCACTGGATTAAAGTGACACTAGTTAATTTTGGACAGTTGAAAAGCAGAGAAGTAACTGGCCAGTTTAAAATACTTAACTGCTGCTTTAGGACATGATCACAGATACTGGTGATCAGACATTATAACACATGTATCATAAAACAGCCGTTTAAGTATTTTTTTTAGAGGGAGGAGTTAAGCCTTAGAAGAATTTACTAGTACTGAGGCTTTATAGAGAGTAGGATCAATTTTCTCGAGATCACTAATTTTTGCTGCATTTATTCATTTGTCATTTTTTAAAAGTACTATCAGATTAAAAATGTTTATATTCCCTTGGTACCAGTTCATAAATAAAAGCAACTCTCTAAGAAGCAACTCAATTCTAAAGCCCATCTTCATTCTAGGTAAAATTGTGTTGTGATCATCAAGCCTAGGAATGGAGTCCCTTCCAAATTCTGATTCCAGTAGTTGCATTTTCCCTTAAATATTCCTAGCAAGTTTCATTTTGTAGTATTTGCTAAAAAGATCATGAATGTCATGTTTTTTTTACTACATGTGGAAAACCAGAATGTTAATAAAACTAACATTAATTTTGAGTCCTTCCAACAATAATGCTTATAAAAGATACCTACTTACAATATGGAATTTAAATTATCTATTTTAACTTTCTACCACAAAGCACTAATACTCTCTCAGCAAATACTTACTCAGCACCTGCGAATCTGAAGGAGGCACTGGGTAACACTAATAATAATCCCTAACATCTATGGAGCACTTCTGATGTGCCAGCTCTGCTCAGAAAGCTCTCTACGTGTATTAACTCTTACATCCACACAACAGTCTATGATCTAGGCATTATTAATCTCATGTTACAGATGGTAAAACTGACACACAGGTTAAATAACTTGCCTAAGGTCATATAGCATACTAGGATTCCAGTAGTCTGGTTGTAGAGCCTGTGTTCTGAGCCATTATACTAAAGTTACAAAGATCAGGGTGGCTCTGCTCTCCAGGAAACTTACATATACAGTCTTACAAAACCAAGTAGCACTTCGTGTTACCAAATAGGACAGGTAGTCCCTTTTCTTGGGCAAAAATCTTCTACATCTAAATTTTTCTCCAATTAGATAATTAGGATTTTTAAAATTCCTTCACTACCCCTGCAACAATAATTACTGAGGAAACTACACTAACATCATGATAAAAGTGAATTATTGTGGGCTTTCTTTAAGAATCACTTTGAATGCATCAGGATTAGGTTGTTGAAAATTTTATTATCTATTTTTGTAAATAATTTTCAGCAACACATTTGCTAATATTTAATTTCTACATGTCTTCTCAAATTGAATATCACTATTTTAAATAGTAAGTAGAACTTTGAAGCATAAAAATGTATACTTTTCCATACTGAATTATAGAAAGGATTTTGGTTACTAGAGTAGGTGTGTCTGTGTGTAAACATTTGTATGTATATATTGTATATGTGTAGATGTTTTTCCTTCTTTAGAGGATAACTGATAATTCTTAAGCAAATTTTAATGATAATTTTAATGCAGTCTCAATATAAAAATCTTATGCTATTTTATTACTGAGATCTTCAAAACAAATGGAACTTACTAAAATTAATATTGACTTATCACTCCACCTGTCTTAAGAGGTATGCTATTTGTGTGTGTACCTCTTTTAGAGGGGTAATATTTCATATCAAAATCCATCTTTTCTATGTAACACGTACTCCAGTGCTTGATTTGCTCTCATTGTGGCCGCATTCTGATTTTTCTGGCATGGGGTGGGGATGGCGCCCGACTGGCAGCTCTGTCTTGTGGTCCAGCATGGCCCTGTGTGCAGTGCTTATGGCAGGGGCTGACTTGCTGCAGGTTGGCATAAGCTCAAACATAGATTAATTCCAAAAATCATTTTATCTCAATTATATTTTATTAAATATCTAGACACATGTATAAAATATATGCACGTCCATAATAGAATCATCTTTCAGGGGTCGCACTGGCAAGTCACACTGACTTGCTTTGTTTTGACCAAAACTTTGGTACACAGGACTCATTAGCGTCACCAAATTGATCCATTAACATTAGAACTTTGAAAGAAGGATTTGAAGTAATTCTTTCTCTAGTCAAGACAAACCCCTTTATATTTTTACTTTGTTGCCATTTATACCACCTAGACTCTGTTCCTATATTATGTTTTGAGTTTTAACTCTGTGAGACTTGGAATCTCTTCCATTGAGATTGTGATAAATTGTTATTAGACATTTGATGTGAAGCTGCTCACCTTACATTATAAGATGACCCAGCATAGATAAGAATAAAATGTTTATGGAAAAATAGAAATTACAGAATTTTGTCAGGCCTCTGAAACACAACTTGCAGTGCAACCTCTGAATTACTTTGCTAAATCTTCTCCAATGATCTTTTACTCCCATCTTTCTCATCATGCTGACTTGTCTCTCCTCTGTCTGTTCAGCAGTGGGAGACATTTAGTGAACGCTCTTCAAGCTCACAAACTCTGACCCAATTTGATTCTAACATTGCACCAGCTGATCCTGTAAGTCAATCACTTAGCTTGCTTGTTTGAAATTAATTTTATTAACCCAAATTTCCATTCATTATGGTTTTTAGCTGATATGCATGATTGAGTGGAGTGCTTAGAGGGAAATGATGGCAGGCTTTCAATTTTTGTGTGCTTAATGGTGGAAAGATTTTTTTTAATCACATTTTTTGTATTTTCTAGTTATTTTGATGAGAGAAAACTGGGTGTTTTTAAAACCTAGTATATATGTCTAAGGAAGCATTTTGTGAAAATTGATTTAGCTGACCTTGTTTTCATTTGCCAGTTAAGTGTTATGTTCTAGTAAACATATACTGTGTATCTCAGTGCAGTGACCCTTAGTAAATACTATTTTATTTGTATGCTTACACATCATGTAATATGTACTTTGTATGTAAATATGCAATGTCATCTTTCATTTTAACAGTCCAGTTAGAATGGCTTTGACTTAACTAGTATGTTGAGTTCTGTTAAAGAGAATCAAGTTCAGCAAAAAAAATACAGAGTTGTTGGTCACAGATTCCCATTGTGCAAGGGAGCCTCTGTCTTGTCTTCCTGTGGCTCACTGTGTTGCTTTGAAAGTGCTACAAAGTTCACATCCTGATTTAAAGAATAAATGCTGTCCCCACAGAATTAATTTCATATAGACCTTACCTGTCCCTCAAATTATTTGAAATCTTTAAAACCTTAGCTGTTAATCATTCTTCTCACTCTTTACTCCTCCTTTTCCTTTTATTTTTATTTTTTTCTCTTAAAGAGGGGGACATACTAATAGTCACCTTTCAAAAGAAAAAAGGAAGTAGGAAGGAAAGAAGAGAGTAAGGATAGGATTTTTTTTTTAATGAGTTGAGTGAAAAGATACAGAGAAAGGGACATCTTTTGAGATGTTTCCGATCAAAGAGCCATAAATTTTGAGTCAAATATAGTAACGCCTTATTTGATGTGGATTTGGGAGAAATGGCATGTAAAGATAGTTCATCCTCAGTAGTTTAAATTAATGGATCTTATCTTTGCTTTATAATTTTAAAGAGTTAACTCTGAAATAGGATGCTGTTACAGTGATTTCAAACAGATTAAGTATGGAAGTGTTTTAAGTGTCTGTTTCATAGTTTATTAATTAATATGTAGATCATCTGTGCCCTTTGCTTTTCTCATTGCTATTTTGAGGGCATTAATGTTTGGTTTCAACCTGAAACTTAAGGAGGAATAAAAAAGCAAAACATGATTTCTGCTTCTTATTAGCAGTTTTAATTAAGGTCTCTTGGGAAGTGACAGGGGCTATAAACTAAAAGAAAGTTTACCTTTGCTCTAAGGTTTATTTCTCCATATTATCTCATACTTACATAGTCAAGTTAATTTTATTTAAAATACTTAATAAAAGTGCTTTATTGGAAAGGCAAGTTTAATGTAGGAATACAGAACTGTTCTATTTTATTCTCCAACCCTTAAGAGATGGTGAAAATAAACATTCATGGTATTGTGATTTTTTTGGTCAGGCCAGGAAAGAATAATATATATAAAAACCTAGAACTCAGAGACAGAATAAACTGATCTGTAACTGGCAGGAAGTGCCAGGAAATATTTGACTTCATCATAATGATGTTCTTGTAACCTCTTAGAAAAAATACCCAAATTTGTGAATTCTAGCTCTAATGTTTAAAGTTATGTGGCTCAGTACTTTCTTTTGTCATCTGTAGTATGGCAGGAAGCTGTAGGAAATTAAAAATGGTTAATTGCTATTTTATTTTATTTATTTTTTTAAAGATTTTATTTATTTATTTGACACACAGAGAGAGATCACAAGTAGGCAGAGAGGCAGGCAGAGAGAGAGGAAGGGAAGCAGGCTCCCTGCTGAGCAGAGAGCCCGATGCGGGACTCGATCCCAGAACCCTGGGATCATAACCTCAGCCGAAGGCAGAGGCTTTAACCCACTGAGCCACCCTGGTGCCCTCGTTAATTGCTATTTTAAACCTGAATTTAGATCTCTAAACTTGATAAAGTTGGCAGTCTTAAATATCTATAATCTGGTACCTAGAAATATCTTTTTTCTTTTATGGTGATAAACTTAAATCTTAACGTTGTTCCCCAACTAGTGATGTTACTTTAAACTTGCCATTAGGAGAATGCTTGATCTCATTGAGGATCTAAGTTCTTACCCTTTATTTGATACTTACCTGGCAAAGTGCTTTCTACAGAACACAGCCTATACCCATAATCCCAAATGATCCTTTGCAAGTCTTCTGTAAATAATTGTGAGTAAATAAGGTCCATACACATTAGAAGAGAATCACCTAAAGAAAAGTGCCACAGCAGTTCTAATATGAATTTACATACCTTACAGTGTTGAAAATATGTAATGAAATATTTTTAAAAAGCTAAAATTTGGTAATTAGCCATTTGCTCAGTTAAGTGGAAGTCTATGAAAAGCCCCACACTTCTCTGTAGCACTTAGAGACATCTGTATCACACAGTGCAGGGATCTCACATACAAACTCTGTATCACACAGTGCAGGGATCTCACATACAAAAATAGGCTCCCAGAATTGTAATGAAATTAAGCTTCTGATACCTCATTTCTAGAAACTTGATTGATTTTGTTGAACTGCTTATCATTAATAGCCTCTGGTAGAATCTGCTTCTGCTGCTAAATTCTAGACTGATAAGAAGTGTAATGCACTAGTCTTTGCTATGATTTATGCCTGATCTTGAGTGCTATAGAACTTCTGAGCAATTCAGGGTATAAAAAGGAAGTTCGTTTGATTACTGATTATGGCCAGCTAACTCACCTGGTTTGGTAGAGCCCTCTTCTGGGTGCCTATGATATTCTCTAGGAGTATAAAAATGTCAAAAAAATTCCACTCTTAAGTAGACCACAGCTTAATCATGATAAGTTGGTGGTTATAATATAGCTCATTTTGATAATTATATATAGCTGTGAACAAGGTTGTTCAGCCACAGAGAACTATGGGCTCACTCAGCCCAGTGTATTTGGGAAAGTTTTCACAAAAGAGGTTATGTTTGTATGCTGAGTTTTGAAAGAAACTATGAATTGACAGAAGTGGACAAGTGCATTACAAGCAGAGAGAATATCACAGGCAGGATCTGTCGAGTGTGCTGGAAGTATAGAGGAGACATGTCGATGGGGGGATGACAGGGCTAAGTGTGGTTGAAACCAGACTGGAAAGATCTTTGTGTGATAGACCAAGGATCTGAACTTAATCTCATAGACATGAGGAGCCTGCCAGGAGTACCATGACAAGATGGGGATGAGAAAGAGGCAGTTGGGAAAGATCACTCAGGCAACAATGCGAAGGGTCAAGAGAGAGCAAGAGAATGAGTGACACAGAAATGAGACTCGGGCAAGATAATGGGATTTAAGACAAATAGAAAATACAATAGGTGAGCATAATGAATTCAATAAAGTATACATAAAATCAGGTGCCCAAATATATGACATAAATGTGCCATGAGTGATTAGGAATGGGTTTCCTAAAGTTGATGAGGTGATTTGAATAGGTAGAAGAAACTGGGCAGAGCCTGCTAGTCAGTCTTTATACTTTTTTCTCTATTTTTAAGTTAGAGGATGCTAATTTGGAGCATTTGATGGCTCAGGACACAGAAGCATATCGGCATTCGTGGTTCTTCATTTGAATGTCGAAGTGCTTAGAGTCAAAGCTCTCTATCCTGCAAATCACAATCACGGACGGAGCTTCTGATACATATGCTAGCTGGAGGTTAGGCCTGTCATCTGTGAAGAGCCCGGCAAGGAATTGCGGTGTCCTGCTGGCAGCCAGACCTGCTGGACTAGAACTGTCGCAGACACACAGCAGCCAGTGGTAGCATGGCTGAAGTATGTGATACAGAATTGATGTGCAGACACAGAAACATGCAGATTATTTAGAGGATGGCAGGAACAGTTACGATTTTCTTTTCTTGGAGTCATTATCATGCCTTCCATGTATTGTACTGGAAATATATGAATAGGTTACTTCATAGTTCCAACTGTTGAAAGTTTTCTATATCTGATTTTATACACCCAGAGAACATAGATTAGATGAATAATGCTAATTAAAACATCTACTAAAATTCTTTTGCATGTTTTTTCCTAGCTTGTTTGGGTTTTGGAATAAGAATTTATTGACTCATGAATTACCATTTCTTTTTCCTTTGATCTTGCCTTATAAGGCTAAATTCTGATTCTTACGGCATTTATTTCTGCCACTAAAATTGTGAGTTAAGAAAGTAGTAGTTATTCCTAAAGCTGTGTTTTTTATAACCATAACTACAACAAAGAACATCTTAAGTGTATTGTTAAAAATATTTTCCTGAAAGTAACTCATTATTTTGTGAGAAATCTAAACTTTTGTCCAGCTGTCATATTCATCTTTCTAACTATAATATTCATCTTTCTAATTTTAGAGTTGTAGGGGAAATGTCAGAGCTCTGTCTACAATCTTGCTGGTGTGGGGGCAGAAAATTACTGTGAATGGATCTATCAGTATAATTGCAACAAAGAATTTGTTATAAATTGATTGAATGTAGAGATTATGACAGTAAGCCAGGGAGACTTGTCAAATACGAGACAGTATGCTAGAATGGAACTTCCTCTAGCAGAGGCTTTGTGTTACCTGGTACTCTCAATCAAAAATGGTGTCTGACTTAAACTGAAAAGTCATTATCCTTCACACTGAATCATAAACATAACTCCTAACTAGATACTCAGAACTTAAGTATCTCAAGTTCTGTCCTTAGCTGCAGCATATACAAAATATGAACTGACACCTCACAGAAGGAGCTGAGCCCCTTACCAGTACTGGTCTCTTGCTGTTAAGGCAAATGCTCGATCCTATTCTGTTCCTCCCCGGTGGGTCTCAGCTCCCAGGACCAGGCCTACATGTGGCCCCAGGAGCACCTTTCTTGTTTTGTTCTCTTTCTGAGAGGCTTATATCTTCGTCCTCTCTTCTTACTTTGCTGTTTGCATTCTTTTCAGAAAGTCTCTACTACCAGTTTCCTTAATCCCCTAACTAGACTTGCCACTCACGAAGTTAAGGAATATCAGATATATTTCAGTCATGAAAAGGTTTAAGAAAAATACTGGAATGTTAAAGAGGAGGATTTACTTATGCCTCTTTAAAAATGGATGCCATTGTGGAAGTTTTAAATAGCTCTGTAGGACTAATCTGCAGAAACTGTGTATCGTACTGACTTACAATATAGCAAGCACTATTACCTTTGTTTTATATGGGGAAAAAAGTGAATGTCAAATTTTTTTCAGCAGTTTAGGGGAGAAAAAGTTCAGTCTGTTAGTCTTTGGGTTCTCATGAAATAGTTTGTTTTAACCTAAAAAGTTCAGATTTATATAATATCATGAGATCACATTACACTTTGCCTTTGAATATTGTCTTCAACCTTAGGTAGTTTTATAGATCTTATTTTTTTCACTCAAATCTTTAACCACTCAAAAGTTAAAATGCACTTTTTATAAAAGAAGTCAGATTATTAGGCACACATAGTGAACTTGATTTTTCACATGTAATTCTAAAACTTATAATTAAGAAATTTATTTTCATGCTTGCCTTAGCATAAATAAAAAAGTCTATTTAAAGTGTTGTTAGTTTTTATTATTTCGTGGTATCAGCTTGGCATTTTTAATGCAAAGTCTGTATTTCCTCCCATCTGTCTTTAGGATACCGCTATTGTTCATCCAGTTCCCATTCGTATGACTCCAAGCAAAATCCACATGCAGGAAATGGAACTGAAAAGAACTGGCAGTGGTAAGGAAGCTGTTGATGGATTATAGTTTAGACTAGCATCTAACTGAAATGCACAAATAATTATTCTTTGAGGGCTCGAATTTCTTACATAATTTTTTATTTTTTTAATGGTACTTTCTAGAAGTATACATATATATGTATGCTTGTATATGTTGTTCAGTTAATATGACAGTTGCAAAAGGGAAACTGTTGAGGGGTTCCTGAATGGTTCAGTCATTTGGGCACCTGACTGTTGATTTTGGCTCAGGTCATGATTGTGGGATCTTGGGATCCAGCCCTGTGTTAGCCTCCAAGCTCAGGGAGTCTGCATGAGGATTCTTTCTCTCTCTCTGTCTTCCCCCACCCCCTCCGTCACTTCTCCAGCACACACTCTCTTCTCTCTCAAATAAATAAATCTTTTAAAAAATTTTAAGAAAAGGGAAACTGTTGAATTTATGTTATAAAGTTTAAAAAATAAGGACACTTGGAAATGTGACTTTTCTAATACCCTGTGGGTTGTATTTTTTTAAAGATTTTATTTATTTATTTTAGAGTACATGTAAGCGGGGGGCAGGGTGGGGGGTAGGGGAGGAGAAATGGGAGGGGCGGAAGGAAAGAGAGAGAGGATCTTAAACAGGTTCCATGCAGAACGCAGGACTCCCATCACAAGACCCTGAGATCAGGACCTGAGCTGAAATCAAGAGTGGGTCACTTAACTGGCTGAGCCACCCATGTGCCCCAACCCTGTGGGTTCTTATGATGACTGCTGTGAACTTAGATTTAAAGTACGTTCAGATTTTAACTGAGGAGGTATATGTTAAAATAAATTTTGGCTTTGACATTGTTTTGATTAAACTCTTGAAGTTTCTCCTCATTTTAGATTAAATGCTTTAGTTAGAGGTATATTTATTTTCTCAAAAGTATATTTATTTTCTGTATAAGTCAGCATCATAAATTACTTAATTTTACAACCATTTGTGTGGTGTTTTAAGCAATTACTCTGAAGGGAAAAATTAACAGAATATGAACATGGAAATTGACTTTTTTGTTATACCCTATTTTCTGTTATGGCAGAAAACAAAATTCTATATGAAAAAGCTTATATTTTTATTGAAAATGCTATTTTGTGTTGTATCTCCTGAGGTTTATCTGCTACTTCTTTGGAATATATAAATGAAGCCTTATACTCTGAAGTTTATGAATTTATTAATTCAGTTCTTGTACTTCTACCTGTTAATTTTCTATTAGATCATACTAATCCCACTAGCCCATTACTTGTGAAACCATCTGACCTGTCAGAGGAAAGTAAGATAAATTCATCAGTGAAATTTGCTTCTGGAAATACTGTAGGTAAGCAGAAAAATAGTATTACAGTTTCCATTTGAAGTTGATTTAAGTCTGGACTTAGAATCTGAATAATTCAAATGTATAGCTATTTTGTATTACCTTTACTGAGTAAAGTGGAGATGAGTCAACCCTTTTAAATACCCTACCCTCTGTATGAGTAAATGGTTACTTATTGCCTGCTGGACCTGCTTCTGTTTGTCATCTCTCTCGGTTAACCACATTTAGTCCATGGACTCTTTCCCCTCACTCCTTTGTCTCACAGGAAACATGCATTTATTCAGCATATGTTAAAAGAATAGCATATGGCAGGCTCTGTTCTAGACACTGGAGATTTAGCAGTTAAAACAGAAGGAAAATCTTTGCCTTTGTGGAGCTTCCACTCTGTAAGGGATGTAAGAGGAAAAAAAAAATCTTAACTCCTGTCTTAGGAGATAAATACACTTGATAAGAATAAAAGCTGGGAAAAGGAAGAGGGAGTGACATTTTAAATAAGGTGGTCAAAGAAGACCTTACCAAAAGATGACATTTGGGTAAAAACTTGAAGGAGACGAGGGATTCGGCTATGAATATTTGAAGGAAGACGTTTCAGGCATAGGAAACAGCACATGTGAAGAAGCCCTGCTTAGAGAACTGCCTTCTGCTGGGGTCATCAGGCAAACACCTGGAATATAATCAATTAGCATATGGGACACCTGGGTGGCTCAGTCGTTAAGTGTCTGCCTTTGGCTCAGGTCATGATCCCAGGGTCCTGGGATCAGAAGCCTGCTTCTCCCTCTTCCACTCCCCCTGCTCTCTTGCTGTCTCTCTCTATCAAATAAATAAAATCTTAAAAAAAAAAAAAGAATCAACATATTTGGCTGGCAGAAGTAGCAAGTGGTAGAGGAATAATCGGGGAGCAGTGTAAGAGTGGCTTTTACTGAATGAGACAAAAAGCCATTAGAAGATTTTGAATGGAGATGTGCTCTGCTCTGACCTTCCTTTTTTAACGAGGATCACTATGCTGTATTGGTAATAGGCCCCAAGAAAGCAAGAGTCAAAACAGGAAAGGCCATTTAAAAAAACAAGAATAATACAGACAAGAGAAGAGGATGGCTTGGCCTATGGTGGTAGCAGTAGAAATGCTGAGAAGTGGTCAGATTCTGGCTGTATTTTGTAAGAAAAGAGCATAGGATTTGTTTACCTGTGTGATACAGGATGGGGCTGGGAGGTCATGGGCAATTCGGGGAATTTTGGTCTGAGCCACTGGGAATTGAGGAAAGCTGTGGTAACAGTAGGTGTTTTGGGGGGATAAACAGAAGTTGAGTTTTGGACATCTCAGGTTTGAGATGCCTCTTGGTACATCCACATGGAAATATGTTAGTTTTAGCATCCTTTCTGTACCAATTAAACAATTCAGTTATTTGCTAAGAAAAAGGAAAGGGACACATTTTGAAGTGAAACCGAACCAAATAACCAGTCTCTTCAGTCTGTAATCCTTGAAAGTAAATAGCAATGTTCCTTTACATTGTCCCTGATTTTCTATTTAAAAATTTGTCATTGCGTCACAGCCATTAGTCTGCCTCTGGGACTTTGCTCCTTCATAAGATTTTGAGGATTTGGAAAAGATATTTTCTGAGGTGAAAAATGGGAAATATCTGGCTTATCTCATAAATTTTATTATTGTCTAAGCAATTTTTTATTCCTATATTAACTTTCCTAGATTATAACTTAAATATGTCATGTTTAACATGATTTGTATGTAATTTTTTACATTTAATAACACTCAGGTGAACTGTTAACCTATTATTAGCCAGTCTTTAAATATCTTTGATTTGAAATAATAATTATTATATTTGTTTAGAGTATATAGGGTAAGAAGTGAATAAAAAATTGTTATTAAATAGGATATATTCCATTTATCAGCAGATGGGTACAGTAGTTCAGACTCTTTTACTTCGGACCCAGAACAGATTGGAAACAATGTAACTCATCAAAGGTCAGTATTTCTGTCAATAAAAAGCATATTAAAATATCTTGTTACATTTTAATATTAAGAATTCTTTTAGAGCCAAGTATGAATTATTTTCCT
>NW_019154101.1:32511653-32520419 GCF_002288905.1 Enhydra lutris kenyoni | reverse complement strand
AGGAAAATAATTTTGATTCTTTTTCAACTTTAATAGGAAAGCAAGAGGAGCCCTTATTGTTCCCATGGTATCCTCTAGAAGGCCTAAAAAGAGTTATAGTTAGGATTAGCAGTTTAATATAGTCCTTTTTGTAAGTCAGCAGTTGAGAGTCTGTTTAAGTAATAAATGTACAGATTTCCTTGTATAGCCTTATGGCAAGTGCCCACAGAATTCTGTATTTTAAGATGCCATCTAGAAGCACACACCTAGTGTTGGGCTCCCTACCTACCTTGGAGATCTGCGTTACATATAACTTCTCAGGCATAAATACAAAAGGTATGCGATAGGATGAGGGTGGCAAGGGATTTGTCTGTAAGGACTTAAGCATCCGCTAAAAATTGTGTGCAGGACAGAAGCATCTTTTTCCCCTCATCTTTATACATACTAAGTATCCTTTTGCCACATGCTTGGAGAATATAAAGAGAGACTAGTAGTATAGCATCTTGGAAGAAATTCCAGGCTCAGACTGCTTCTTTGTATAATTACTTCTCTTCAGTCATCTTGGATTTTATTTTCCTTTTTATCCCTGTAAGTGAGGATCAGATTCCCAGAGGCCATGTGACTCTTTTCAGAATATAGAAGACTTTGGTAGCAAACATGTGAATCTCTAGGGCGGGTCCAAAATGAGCGCAGCCACCATTATAATGAGATTGTCTGTGGGGACACAGAAATGGGCACCTCACGTAGTTGAGCCAGATTCTATTTCAGCTTATCAAACTTCAGACTTTAAATAAAGTGAAAGCTAACCGTGTCTGAAAGTAGTTTCCCTTTTGTGAAAATGGTTATTCAAACTAATACTATCTTTAATTGAATGGGAAAATGTTACTAGGTTTGTGTCTACTGAGTTTATCATGTTTAATAATGAACTTCCTTTTCAAATTTTTTGAAATTTGAAAAAATGTATAATTATGCTTCATAAAAAGATTATTTGCCACATTGAATAATTACTTATTTAATGTATATCAAAAATATTGTCCTTATTCATTGTAATACTTACATGCCACTTGAGAAAATTGTCACACCAGTAAGATCCTTTAACTGTTTAGCCAAGTTTGAAAGCTTAAAAAGAAAAAAGCTCCAGTACCTATAACATGACCAGTTTTAATGGGATGAATTTTATAGGTCTCATTCAGGAACGTCGCCTGATAATACTGCACCACCACCTCCCCCTCCAAGGCCACAGCCTTCTCATTCCAGATCATCCTCTTTAGATATGAATCGGACCTTTGCAGTCACCACAGGTAAGGGTTAGAGAACCATAATAATCTATTATTTGATTTTAAAATTTGTTAAAGAGCACAACATTTTTATTTTATATTCTCTTACTGTGTCTTATTTTTTTAATTATCTGAAGAGAAATTTTGAGTTTAAAAGGTGTCAGATGAAAGGAAATTTTTTTCCCTTAATATGTTTGAGTTGTCATGATAAAGATAGGAACCTCTGAGAGATGCTGCAAGAGACTTTAAAACAAGCATGTGGAGAGATCAAGAAGAGAAAGCTGATAGGTCTTCAGTTAGCTGACAAAGGAGAGAAAAGTCTCGTAACTTTTTCCAAGGTTTTAATATTTATATAACTGGTTTTATTGTTATTAATAAATGTTGATCAGTATAGAAAAGTTAGGATCAGAGGGTGATGATGTTCTGTTTTTGGATGTTATGGTTTTGGAATGTTGAGGAAAAGAGGATATAATAGTAGGCCATTGGGTGTGTGGGCTAAGAAAGATTATATTATTTGAGAATCATTTACATAGAAATGATTGAGTGATGTATTAGATGCAATGAGAAAATTTGGAAGTCTGCATATTTTATAGCTGAAGAACATTCAGAAATAGAAGAAAGCCAAGAATGGTTAATATTATGGAAACAAGCTTGTCAAGAGTGCCTTGTGCAATAGAACAAGAGAAATGTGGTCTGAGATAGAGAGCCTGGTGGCTCAGTCAGTTCAGCGTCCAACTCTTGATTTCACCTCAGGTCTTGATCTCAGGATCATAAGTTCAGGCACCACATTGGGCTACACACAAAACAACTCCCTTTAAAAAAAGAAAGAAAGATAAGAGGTCTGAGAAAAGGCCATTAGTCTTGGTCATTAGGTCATACCTAGATAGTTTTACAGGATACCAAATGCCTCCTGATACTTACCAGGCATTCTTAGCAGTCTTTATCATTTGATCACATTCACTCCGCCTATTTGTTCTACTAGCAGAGTATGTATTTACTAAAAAGACAATCTGTGTATTTACTTAGGACAACAACAGGCTGGAGTTGTTGCCCATCCTCCTGCAGTGCCTCCAAGACCACAGCCCTCACAGGTAATTCTCCAGTGTATTCATTACTGACCAATTATATTTGTTAGGATTTGCTTCTAGTCTAGAATTATTTTGAAGATTAGGAATTACCTAATTATCATTCTTAATGAGCATTTTATTCAGGGAAGCTAAGTCTTATTTTGGAAGTCAAGAATAATGATTAGATAGAAACTTTAAAAGTGGACCAAATGATAATGTCTTGATAATGGAAGGTTTAGTGGAGAGAACAGTGGGTTGGGAGATAGGAGATGTCCCTGTCTAGATGTCCCTATCTAGACCCAGGACATATCCTGTCTAGCAGAGGCTCCATGACCTCACTGCAGCTTCCTGGAGATGTTACTCCGTTCGTAAAGGAAATGTAAGTGACCACTTCATCCCTGCCAGGTTGAAATTGTTTCCATCTAGTAGGTTCTAAGACAGATTCTGGATTATAGCTGATAGTTTTTTATTTGACTGACTGGCCGACTGCCTTTTACATGAATGAATTTGGTTGATTTTTCTGAGTTAGATTCCTACAATGAAGTTGACTATTTGAAGTTAAAAAGATGGTTTCTTAATCATCAAAGATACTGAAATTTAAATATTTTGTTTATCTAAACTCTCAGCAAAAATACTTGTCTTGGGTTGAACTGTGAAACCCAGTGAGTTGGTCACTTGACTCAAGAACCAGTCCAGTGGGGAAGACAGACCTACAAACAACAATTACAGTAGAAGAGCTGTGCTAGATATATTTATGAAATGCTTCAGCACAGCTTGACTAACCAGTAAAATCAAGGATCACATTGGAAAGGTGTTAAGTAAAATGAAGGAAGTGAGACTTTAAGCAGAGACTTGTGAGATCAAGAGGGCACTCCTCTCAGAAGGAATGATGTGGCCTGGCATATTCCAGGGAACAAGAGTTTGTTCAGGGCCGCCAAATGATGGGGATTGAGGCTGAAGAGGTGGGAAAGGGGCAGAGTATCTCTGTATCATACTAAGGACGGAAGTCTTCTAGGAGAGAGAATTTTTAAAGGGTAAGCAGGGAAGAGCCTGCAGATTTCTTCCTGTAGCACCCTGTACTGCCGCTGTCATAAACTCACACTGTCTTAAGTCCTCGTGTACTGGTCCCTTATCCTGCACTGCACTGCTTCATTAGGGCATCCGACTTATCTGTTCATTCACTGTAATTTCCATAGTGCTTAGCCAGAAGTTACATTTGGATTAAAGATTTTAGAAGGATTGCTCTGGCAAAGGAGGCGAGCACGAACTGAAGGGAAGTACACTGAAGTATTGGGAGGATAGTTAGAGCAGTGGTTTTCACACTTCAAAATAACCTTTCCAGAAACATTAAAAAAACAAAACAACAACAAAAAAACTTGTTAAAAGCACAGACTGTTGTGCAGTAGCCTAATTTAGAAAAAGTTAGATGCAAGTACAGAGTCAAAGAGTAAGACCAGACCCTTCCTTTCCTTTAATGTACTTTCTTTGCAATAAGAATTTGCAAAAGTATCTTTCTTACTGAAGGTTTGTCATCTTAATTTTTTGAGTGTCTCAGCATTCCGCTTAGTTTTTAGAGCTAGATGCTACCGTCGCTCATCTCCCTGAATTTACAGATACCAAAGCATCTCTACAGTATATTTTCAAAGAAGAAGGTAGCTGACGGTGATAGACTAATGAAGTGTGTGTTCCTCCATCCTGACCCATTGTGTAGGCTCCTGGTCCCGTTGTGCATCGCCCAGTGGATGCCGATGGCCTAATCACTCACACTAGTACCTCACCCCAGCAGATACCAGAGCAACCAAATTTTGCAGATTTCAGCCAATTTGAAGTATTTGCTGCATCAAACGTCAATGAAGAACAAGATGATGAAGCTGAGAAACATCCAGAGGTCTTACCGGTCAGTTTTAAGGGCTTATTTAATTTTCTGCTGGGAAACTCTTCCCACATTATATTCAGAAGCAGGTCTGTAAGCAGAGGAACCTCTAAAAGAGCAGATACCAGAGTGGACATCAGCGAGTAAAATATCTGCTGCTGCTGCTTTAGAGAATTTATATTCCCTGAGCCTGTGCTTCTTAATTAGTTAATTGGCCTTAGATACCTGCTGGTTACAGTATAATGCCTAATGAGAATCAGAATGTGGTGGGGCGCCTGGGTGTCTCAGTGGATTAAGCCTCTGCCTTTGGCTCGGGTCATGATCTCAAGGTCCTGGAATCAAGCCCTGCATCGGGCTCTCGGCTTGGCAGGGAGCCTGCTTCCCCCTCTCTCTCTGCCTGCCTCTCTGCCAGCTTGTTATATCTATCTCTCTCTCCCCATCAACTCCAGAAATAAATAAATAAAATCTTAAAGAAAAAAATCAGAATCTGGGTAGAAGTTAGCTGTCATGGGAAAAGGCACAAACAACCATCCGGGCATGCCTAAAACACTGCTCAGGGGCTCGCATCTGATGTGTGATTTGGTGAAGATTTGCATGTAACAAGTGGCTGTGGTTACCCTAGCTACACTCCATGCATACGATGTGAGTCATATTAGTTAGACCTACAGCCCACGGGCTGCCAGATTCCATCTTTACAGACAGTGTTTAGGAGATGCTCTTCAGATCTAGTGGCAGGAACTTCTGCTAGCCACTTCTTCGAGCCTGAAACTTTTTATCTAGCCCTGGGGCCACTTGGGGTATAGCCTATGCTATCAGGAAGGCAGGGGAGGGCCTGAGGGGAAGTACAGGTGTGTACAGGGTACTGGTACTCACGCCTCTGGGGCAGAGGCATCCCCCTGACCCCACCACAAGAACTTTCCAAACAGTGCTGGGCTGCATCCTCAGCCCTCTCCTGCTCTCCACCCTTCTGCTATAGAGAATGGCCATTTTTAAAGGGTTTTCTCACAGTCCTTATTATGAGAATGAATATTTTCTTAACATTTTACTCTCCAATTTGTTAGCATACATATTTATGCATAATATACTGCTTATGTATAATTAGGAATGATAATATATTCATCTCTAGGTTGAAAAAGCTTCTGATTCTGCAAGTTCTCTTCGAGTTGCCAAAACAGATAGTAAAATTGAAGAAAAGACAGCTGCTAGTGTCCCCGCCAATGTGGTACGTGATGTCTTCTATAATATTGATTATTTTGTACATATAAAAAGTTACATGGCATCATTTTCACTTCGTAAGATTTTAAAGATGACAAAGATCTTAGAAGTGAAGTTAACTGCAGAGTATCTAAGCCATTCCACTGCCTTTAACTGTAATATATTTGGTCTGTTTCAAAACAGGGTCTGCCTGTTTAAAAATTCTAGGAGGTGATGGTCTGTCATCTAGTATATGCCGTAGGTTCTCAGAATTTATATGGTGATGACATTCTTCCACATCTGGAAAGTACAACTTCCTTATTGGTCAAATTCCATTTGTTTTATTTGCAGTCACAAGTGTCATAAAGAAAAATTACCAACCCTCTAAGGTTGTTGTGCTCTTTTTCTTTGACGTTTTGGGAATAATTTTTCCCCCAACATTTTATTATGAAAAGGTTTAAATATAAAGTAAAATTGAGAGAATTTTATATTATATAGATCAGTAAACCCACACCATGACTGTACCATTAATATTTTACTATACTTGCATTATCACATACTGTCCATCCATCTATCTATGTATGTCAATCCTTCTTATCTGGTTTTTGTATTGCAAAGTTAATTATAGGTATTTGCATGTTTTTCCACTGAAAGAAAAGTTTTGGTAGTTTTTTTTCTTGTTATCACGCAGAGATTCCCAGCAGTTATTACATCATGTGCTTCTGAGAGTGCTTAAACTACTCTCTCGACACTATTTTTTACCATATTTTTGTGATATTTTTTAAATAGTGAATTTTATTTTTGTCAGCTCACAGCAACAAATCAAAAATAGTATTTAACCAAAGATATGGCAGTTGATTGTCATTTTTATTTATTAACAGATCAGGTTATGGTAAATACCAAAATAACATATTTGAATCTGTTGAGGGAAAATACAGAATTTTTAACAGTGTCCACTCGTATTTGGGAGTTATAATTTTTGTGCATCTTAGTTACTGTTTTTAAAGAATTTCCCGGCTTTCTATTTCTTTATAAATTGCTTTATTAAGATGACATATTTTAGGGCACCTGGATGGCTCAGTTGTTAAGCATCTGCCTTTGGCTCAAGTCATGATCCCTGGGTCCTCGGATTGAGCCCTGCAATCAAGGCTCCCTGCTCATCAGGAAGCTTCCTTCTCCCTCTCCCACTTCCCGTTTGTGTTCCTTCTTGCTGTGTCTCTCTCTGTCAGATAAATAAATAAAATCTTAAAAGAAGAAACACATTTTAGTATTTTTGACTAGGAAATCCTGTAATGATAATGGATGGATATTTCTGGAGGCTCCCCCTCCTTTTTTTTTTCTTTTTAAAGATTATTTGAGAGAGAAAGCACGAGGTGGAGCTCTGAGGGAGAGGGAGAAGCAGGCTCCCCACTGAGCGGGAAACCCTACACAAAGCCCAGTCCCAGGACCCTGAGATCCTGACCTGAGCCAAAGTCAGATGCTTAACCTACTGCGCCACCCAGGGGCCCCTGGAGACACCCTTTTATATTTATTAAGCAGTATATATATTGAACATCTTCCTTGTTAATATTTAAATCATGAATATTACAGTTTTGAGTCAGATTTAGGCCTCAAGGAGCATATGTCACCCTTTTTTAAAAAGTGTCTGGTTAGGTCTATTTCACAGTTGTGACGTCAACCCAGGAACACCCTTTCACATTGAAGTTGAACTTAGCCATGTTAAAAATACATAAATTGTTTTAAAGTGGGACAGGTGGGGCACCTGGGTGGCTCAGTGGGTTAAGCCTCTGCCTTCAGCTCAGGTCATGATCTCAAGGTTCTGGGATCGAGCCCCGAATCAGGCTCCCTGCTTTCCGCCTCTCTTTGCCTGCTTCTCTGCCTACTTGTGATCTCTCTGTCAAATAAACAAATCAAAAATTTTTTTTTTTTAAAGTGGGTCAGGTGACCTTTAATTTTTTGGAGAAGAAGCAGTGTAAAGAAAGCAAATGATGTTGTAAAGTGCTGAGTAACTGTGAATGTCTTGAAGACATCCCCATTGTTAACGGACTTCTTCTCTTGTAGAGCAAAGGCACCACACCTCTTGCTCCACCACCTAAACCTGTTCGAAGAAGATTGAAATCAGAAGATGAATTAAAACCAGAAGTTGATGAACACACACAAAAGACAGGTGTCTTAGCTGCTGTGCTTGCATCACAGCCTTCAATTCCTAGGTAATCAGAGCTGTCCCTAGACAAAAGGGGCAAAAAGCACAGCACTTAACGTATCAGAATGAAGGAAATTATGGTCAGACTGGGTCTCTAGTTGAGAAGAGGGTCCCAGGTGCTCTTCTTTGAGAGTTTTTTGAGTAGTTGTAATATTCTCCCCACTTTCCCCCTTTCTGTTATCTGGCTCAATTCCAGCTTCATTTTAACAACCTAATGCAAACCCTAGAGCAGAGTTTTTTAAAAATTAGTATAGAGTAACAATAAGATTTTAACTATGGTTGCCCTGAGCCAAGAATCAGCCAACTAGGGTTCATGGGCCAAATCAACCATGGGTTCATCCCGTGGCCTATTTTCTTAAGGCCCAGAGCTAAAAATGGCTTTTATATGTGGTGTAAAAAAGAGAAGGGAGAGAAAAAGAAACCAAAAACAAGAATATGCTGCAGAAATCATATGGCCCACAGATTAAAATATTTACTATGTGGTTGTTGATAGAAAAATGGTTACCTGCTCTGGACTAAAAGGTGATTCTACAGAAAAAGAATGAGAACAAAAACAATAAAACTTAATCTTCTGAAACTTAGATACTTTTGGTTGACCACTGAAACTGAGCAAATGATGTTGAGCTATGCTATTAAGGCAAAAGATATTCCCTCTACTTTCTGGATTTAGAGAGAGGTCAGGGAAGAATGGAGAGAGTTTAAAGATAAATGACAGTCATATTTTCTTGCCCTCTTATTTTCTTAGGTCTGTTGGAAAAGATAAGAAAGCAATTCAGGCATCAATTAGACGCAATAAGGAAACCAACACAGTTTTGGCCAGATTGAATAGCGAATTGCAGCAACAATTAAAGGTATTCTGAATCTTTACTTGGGGAATTCCATGGACTCAGAACATCTCAGTTAACTGGAGCTTAGAAGTGATCCAGCATTTTTAAGCTAGTATGAAACTTCCCAGGTAGTAAGAGAAATGTGTATCTAAAATGTTTTTTACACTGTTGAATCTTTGTATATTAGAAGGAATTTTGTATACTCAATTCTGATCTGATTGTCTTACCATATATTTATTTATATATATATATACACACACACATATATATGGTTTTATATATATATACGACACACACATGTGTGTGTGTGTGTGTCATATATATATATATATATATATATATATAT
>NW_019154101.1:32358634-32511553 GCF_002288905.1 Enhydra lutris kenyoni | reverse complement strand
ACATATATATATGGCATCACTGTTCCTGTAATATTCCTGAACTTTCATAATGAAACCCAAGAGAGGAAATGTGACCTTGAGCACCACCAAGATGGTATATGTGGTTCCCTATACTCTTACTTAATTCTAAGATGACTTGGGTATTGTTGGTTTATCCTTTTATCAAAGACAACTCAGAGTCTCTTAAAGAGAGATAAACTGGTCTAAAGAAGATGGGGACAGTTGAGATCATTTTGCATGTGGAAAAGGACAGACAAGCCTTGGGTAGAAGTGATGCTTATGGCCCATGTGTACTCCCATCATTTACACTTGAGAGGAATGGATGTGTTTTTCTTTCTTACCACTGTGATTTCTTTGAATCTCTGCAAATAAAAATGAGCTAGAATCATTTATGGTTTACCAACATTAAGCATTTATATCTTATAAACCAGTGACTCTAACATCTCAGTGTGTATACAGTTAGTCAATGGTCGTGTTAAAATACAAATTCTGATTCATATTAAATATGGAAAGGGACCTGAGGATTCTTCATTTCTCATAAGCTTCCAGATGATGGAAATGCTGCTGGACTGTTGGTCCCACTTTGAGTAGCAAGGTTATAAACCACAAAGACGAGAGAAGAGTCCATGAAAGTGTAAAATGAATGCAGAGTTAGTTTGTTCCCATAATATTCTGTTGGTATCCCTCATCCAGCATTTATCACACTATCTGGTATTATTATCTGTGGCACATTTGTCTCTTTTCCCTACTAAAATGAACTCACTGAAAGTCATAATTTTTTCTGTTCAGGGTGCCTCTCTCTCTCTCTCTCTCTCTCTCTCTCTCTCTCTCTCTCTCTCTCTGTGTGTGTGTGTGTGTATGTGTGTGTGTTCCAAATTCCAAACCAAAATACATTGAGAGAAAAGAGAGAGGGATGTGTTAATGCTCAGGCAGGACATCAAAGTCAGCGAGGACTCCCTAGATAAATTTGTAACCATCCTGTCTCTATCCCTAAAAATCTAGCGCATGTTAGGATTTGATAAATATCTGTGAATGAATGATATTTTTGTATAGCTCTTTGATCAGAGAAAATATTTGTAGTCATTCTGTGATTATGAATTGTCTGTTGTAAAAGAAGACTATAAAACTAAGGATAAGCTTACTAGTACCTTACCTTGATAATGAAAATTTTGTTGACACTTGTTTTCCTAAAGAACTAAAGGCACCTATAGAAACATGTATATAGGAGCTATTTGTAAAATCACTTTTCTATCTTGAAAAGAAAATAGGAAGTATGGTACAAAATAGGAAATGGTTCTGGTTAAAAAAGTAAGCATGTTCGAGAAAAAAAAGATGAGTTAGGATTTGCTGGCTATCTGAAAAGACTGCTCACAATCAACAGTGGTTAGAAATTCTGATTGCAAAATAAACTTATTCTTTGTGAAACCAAAAGTCAGATGAGGTTCGGGAGTTACCAGGACCAGATAACATCACCAGGGGAAAGAATCTGTGTTAATTGGTTCATCTACTATTACTGCAGGGGGTAGGCTTTATGCAAAATGCATGCATTAGTAACATCATTTGCAAATATTGGCTTTTCTGATAATTAAAAAATATTTTATTACCCTGATTTATTTAGTAAGAAAAAGATTTTAAGATCATATTTTAATAGTACTGACATATAAAGAAACTCCTTGCTAAGTTGAAGTATCCTCTTAAAATATGAATGACTCTTCCTTTGTCTTAACAAATTTAAATTGTTTCTTGATGCTGAGTTGTTGTTAGATGTGCCTTCATTTTTATATACTTTGAAACATAACTTTGCATCTTTTTCAGGATGTTCTTGAGGAGAGAATTTCTCTGGAAGTTCAACTGGAACAGCTTCGACCATTCTCTCACCTATAAGCCAATTGCCGTTAACTGTGAACATACCCATTTTTAAGCAGTTTTGGGTTCAAGCCAGTTTGGAGACCCAAACATTCAGCTCACTGCTTAATTCAACATTAAATTTTATGATTCTGTTTTGCCCTATATGTTCACCTGTATTTAAGTATCTTTTATTTTTTAATTTCAACAATAAAAGGGTCAGGATGACTTTTCCTGGATGATATATTGTGTTTGTTGGCATAGCCCACCCTTCTTACTCCATAGTATCAGGAATACATAACATTGGTCCAGTATACTTAAGTGGCCAGAACCTCACACTGATTTGATTTACAGAATGGCCTTCCCATTTGTATCTCAAGCAGAGACTGAAATATTTGCAAAAAAAGTAAAAAAAATAAATTGTCAATTTGTCTTTTAGGTTTAATATTTTACATAAAGCATCTATATTTTGTAAAAATCTTGAAAATGAGTTTCCTACTGAATTTTTTATTTTAAAGAACTGTATTGGATGAGGCATTCTTTAACCATAATCAGCATTCTTTAGGAGTCATGTGGTACTTTTAGGCTTCAACTTGGAGGTCAGATTTTATAATTTTCCCAGTGAAAATTGAGCAGTTTCACCAGTAACCTAAAATTGTTGTGTGTGAGATTTTTAACTCAGCAGTCATGTAAACTTATGAAATAGCTATGAAGTCAGGTCTTAATTGTCCCCTGGAAGCAAAGGGAAAGTGTTGAACCACAAACGACATAAGTACTGTCCACATACAAACATCATCATTTTTTGCATGATTTATGCACTTAAGTCTTAGTTAGAAACTTATGCTTATCAGTTGCTACATTTTGTCAGCTATTTTGTCATTCAATCTTTGGTCATAGAGACTGGTTTTTCCCATTAACAGAGCTTCTAAAGTGTGTCCTGTTCAGGTTGAAAAAATGTCTTAGGATTTGTTTCATATTATATGATATATACATTTTGATCATATATGTAAATTTGCATTCACTGCTGACTAACAGCAGATATTCCCTTTAATGGTTTATTCTATGGAATCATAGATGTTAGGGTGCATGGATATATCGTAACAGAATCAAGGTGTGATTTTACACTAAAAAACAGCACAATATTTTAACTTCTCTACATTTTTTAACAAGAATTTAAATTTTTAAGAATTAGAAGCAATTTATATGTTTATTGAAAAAAGAAAATGTTTAAAATAGCCCAGTTCACAATCCTAGATTGTACTAGTAGATTTTTACTATCTTAAAGGAGAATATGAAATAAAAAGGAAACTGACAAGTCAAAGTTTCCAAGATCAATATCAACTTTAAGTAAAAAATATTACTATTACTGCATACATTAGCAGAAGTTTCCAAGTGGCTAACAGGTTATGACTTCAGTTTGTTAAATAATTAGATGAAGGTTTTAAAGATACAAAAGACCACAAAACACATGTTTTGCTGTTTCTCTTCAAACAAAATTGTCTTAAGTTCTTTATATTTGTTTCTTTTTAAAAAATCTTTTTATATTTACTTAAGAGAGAGAGATCACAAGCAACAGGGAGTGGTAGAGGGAGAAGCAGATCCCCCACTAAGCAGGGAGCTCGATGTAGAACTTGGTCCCAGGACCCTAGGATCACGACCTGAGCCTAAAGCAGATGCTTAACCAATGAGCCACCCAGGAGCCCTTTATTTTTGTATCTTAAAGGTATTTTGTGTTGTTTTTTTTTCCCCAACAGCCTTCTAATTTAGCAATGTCTAATTTAACTATTTAAAGCCTCTTACTTGGAGGGTCTAAAAATTTTAATTTTGCAACCAAAAAACACTTCAAAATCATAAGAAACTTTTTAGTACTTTGTAGGAATTTATTTTTAATGCTCTCTGGAGGAATATATTCATATTAAAGACATGTGACAGGTTTTTTGCCAAACTGCCATTTATATTTTTATACACATTTTAAAATCAATAATTATATCATGAAAATTTATAATGATATGATTGGTAAGTCAACAAAATATTTCTCTAGACTGATCATTTAAGAAACACTTTTTTATTCTGACTTTTTCATTAGTTCATAAAACAAAACTTTAAATATGCAATTATCTTTGTTGTGTCAAATTTTACTGCCTATGAAAAATAACCACCAAAAGAAGTGCTTCAAAATTTTGGACTCAAGTTGTTCTTCTGTACATTTCTTTGCATAGTTGAACATAGATGATAAAGTTAAAAGTTAGGAGGGACTTTATGGATCATCCTACTTCACTCTCCCCATCCGTGAGAAATCATTCTGCTTCCTGCTGCATCTTCTGGAACAGGGATCTCTCGGTCTTTGCCAGGGAGAATTTGCACCCATAATATTTTCTTACTTCTCCATACTACTTTTGATTGCGCTTTGAAGTACTGACAACCATAGGAATTTATCATCCTCAACCTCTGTAGCACAAATCCATTCACGTTTTGGACCATGAAGAATAAATGCATTCTTGATATCTGTAAAAATATTTAAGGTCCACTGATTAATCTTGGCAGGTCACAATCAAAAGAAAAGAAAATGTTACAAAATTCAAGAATTGACCAAGTCATCTTTAAGAATTTTTTGAAAACTAAAAAGGTATTCCAACAGATACAAGTCCAGTTTAGAATATAACTTCCTAAAAATACTGAATAATTCAAATATAATCTAAAATAATCTTTGTGATTGTGTAATTCTAATAGCAGTTATTTTTAAAGACTGGTAGATGATGTCATGTTCTTTAACTCCTTGTCTCAGTCCCTCTGGAAGGAGGACAGTAAAGGTCCCTCCCAGAAGGAACCAGTAAAGGTCTGCACTAAGAGTTGGTACAGGTAGAGATGCTGAGAGCTAGGCCTGGACCACCTTGTTGGAATTAAGCCAACTATGTAGCTGGGTGCCAGCTGTCTTGCGGGTTACATAGTGATGTTTTGACACAGACCACAGCTGACTAAAGGGAGATTGAAAGCAGATGTCCTACCCTCTTTAACCATTCCTGGTGATTATAGATAACTAACTCATATCAGTTGAGTTTGTTTTCTAGGTGGAAATATTTATTTTCCCCTTTGGTGTTCATTTTTTCTCAGGCTCAGATTTAAAATGAGGCTAAAACTAAAGGGAAGGAATCCTTTTTTAAAGGGTGAGTTCCTTCTATAAGACCTTTATTCCAGCTTTAACCTTAAGTCCTGCCTTGACATGCGGTGAAGAGTATTGGAATGAGAGCTGTTCCATTCAGATTGCCTAACAGAAACTGAGAAAAGAGAAGGATCCTTTTAAGCTTGGCAAGTAAAGTGTAGGTAATAACTAAAAATAGACATAGTATTTTTAAGTAGGATTTCTTTTCGTAACAGATGATAGTTCTACTGAGGTTATTAATGAATGAAATGTTTGTTACTAAACATCCTTTGCAAATCTGTCAGTTACAGAAGAACTATCAACTTGAATATGAACTTATGGAAGCAAAGGTACACTTCACTGTAATAATCTGTAATAATCACTGTAATAATCACTTCATCTGAGTGGAATGGAAACAGCATATAAAAATCTAAACTAGTAAAATCTATAGGCAGTATTGAGTCCTAGTAAAATGGAAAAGTGATAGGTAAAAGTATAAAATTGTAACATTTACAAGCTGTGGTGAGTAGTGGCTCTCTTGTCAGATTGCTTCAAAGAGCTCAGGATGATGTGGGTTCGTGCTTCTCTTTGTGATTTTTGAAAGTTGTTTTCCTAATATGTAGGGTACCTGTCTGACAATGCCAGCATTCCTTTCTTTTGCTATTTCCGACAGATGCAAGTTTACATTAATGAAATCCTAAAATTATTTGGAGAACTGTTTGCAAACTTTCAAATGAACATTCCAGTACTTTTCCTACTTTATATTTTAATAGTTAATGAGCATTATGTAATACGGGTTTCTAAAGGTCTTTAACTCTTGGAAGAAAAAGAATACATACATTTAGAATCTGGAATGTCCTCTACAAGTAACCTATGAAGGGCCACTGATGCAATGAACTGGTAGGTTGATTTTGAAGTCCGCTCAAACGGAGTATGAGCTGTGCCCCGACTAGAAACAAGCAGTGCATCATTGAAGAGGAAAAGACTGAGGTCACGGGTGTGTTCATAGGACCTGTGTTAAAGTGGAGAAGGGTTACATAGTAGGCATACACACATGCTTTGTTACACAATTCACCATTTTGGCGTTGATAAGCCAATAGTTGGTGGTTTTGCCCGCTGCAGACAGGTTGAAATGGCTCATTGGAGTTCTTAGTAGTTTTTCTCCTGGTGTAAATAGTCTCTTCTGTCTCTCAGACCACTCCTATGGGGGGGCCTCAAGGCTTCTGGTGGAATGCTTTGAACTTACCTAACACTGGATAAGCATTCAGTGTGGGAATGTGGAGGAAAGAGACATTGAACTTCTCCTCCTTTACAACATGAATCATGCTAGAGCTGTGTTAAACTTCTGTCAAGTTTGGTATTTTGTGTCTGATGTATTTGGGCAATCTGGGGAAAGTTTCTGTTTGTTTTGGTTTCGTCTTCAGTGTAACAGGTTGGGGTAGAGAAAAGCACAAGAACCACTATGACATAAGGTGTCTTAAGTACACAGCCAGGAAAAGAAAAGCATTTAACTACTAGCTAGGAAATTAAAATTTTCCTAATTATGGTTGGAGGGAAATCAATAGATAACATACTTCATCAGTATGAAAGGTGAGAATTAAGTTAACTCTTCATTTTCACGGAGGTTGCTATGATGGTCAGCTGTAGGCATGTTTACCAGCAGGCAAAATGTGCCCTCAGCCTCCGTCTGTGACCCTCATTACACTGTTGTGTTATTGGAGCCAGGTCTTGTGCTTGGCAGGCACCAGTGTACTCTCCTTTGGGTTTGCTTCTGTGAGTACTCACCAGGGAGTCAAGCAGTGTGTTGGGGAGGAGCGGAGTGGGGGAGCGCCCACTTCCCAGTATCTCTAGCCTCTCTCCCCCCACGTTGGGAGGATAACCAAAACCTTTTTTCTCTTAGAAGCATCAAGCAACCCTCACTTGCTCGAAGGAAGGGAGTCCATATACTGGCTTGATGTTCAGAGGAAGTCTCATTTTTAATCTTCACTATTTTCTTTTAATTGCCATTTGAAGTCTACATAAACTTTTACATAAATGCTAAAGTGGCATCAATTCATACCATTGGCTTTTTTAAGTGTCCTTTTTTGTTTCACTTTTCTCTTTTGGCTTGGGTCCCTTCTCCCTTCACTCAGGTCACCCAAATTACCCAACTCCTACCTGTCTTTGTTTTCTTACTTGCTCAGGTAATCACACACATATGTACATATATACACATCTATTTACAGGTAGGTTGCCATTATTTTACAAAAATGGTAATATCCACACTCTTTTTCTGTTTTTCTCATTTGGCAATGGAAATGACTTCAAGTTAACTGGTATGGCTTGCTTTATTTATTTATTTATTTTAAGATTTATTTATTTGAAAGAGAGAATGTAAGTGGAGAGAGGGGTAGAGAGAATCTCCCTCAGGCCCTACACTGAGTGGGGAGTTCAATGCAGGGCTTGATCCCAGGACCCTGAGATCATGACCTGAGCTGAAATCAAACTCAGATGCTTAACCAACTAAGCCACCCAGGTGCCCCTTTAATTTATTGTTTTTAATGGCCAAATAATACTTTATGGTGTGTGTAGACCATCATTGATTCAACTCTTCTCCTTTTGATATCCACTGGTGTGTAAAGGCTTGGGTCTCTTTCCTACCTTCTTTTCTCCTTCCTTTCACTTGTTTATGGCCAGTATGTGCAATGTTCGAATAAACTGATCTTTATTTACAATCAAATCCCTTACATGTGTTGTTATTTCTATCAAATAGGCTTGGGGGGCTGCTGTGGTGGGCAGGTAGGATTGATTGGTCAAAGGTTTTATGTATTTTTATCAAAAACTTCCGGATTGCTGTCCTTAAAAGCTACTATAATTGCCACTTAGAATCCATTTTATATAATAATGGCTCTGACTTGTACATAATACAAACTTTAATGTCCCTCTAAATTACCTGGAGATTTTTGTTAAAATGCAATTTGAAGGTAGTAGAACTAGAGTAGTGTCAGTTTCTGCATCTCTGACAGCTGCCTGACGATGCTGATGTGCAGACCACATTTTGAGGAGTGAGGCAGTTAAATCATGTATTAGTTACAACCATGTCATGCTAGGTGAAGGACTGGATCCAGGACTGAAACATTTTTTTTTAAAGATTGTATTTATTTATTTGACAGACACAGTGAGAGAGGGAACACTAGCAGAGGGAGTGGAGGGAGAAGCAGGCTTCCTGCCGAGCAGAGAGTCCGATGCTCAATTCCAGGAAGGACCCTGGAATCGTGACCTGGGCGGAAGGAAGACGCTTAATGACTGAGACACCCAGGCGCCCCCAGGACTTAAAAATTTTTGAGGAATACTGTATTTCAGGTTCAGCTATTCAAAGAGTGTTAGTGAGGTCCTGGCTCTGTTAGGTGTATGGATAAACAGAAATGCCCAACCGCTGGAGCCAGCTTTTCCTTTTTCATGCATTTCCTTCCCATTTCTGTGTGGCTGTGAGTTAGGCTGGAAGGAGTGCATACTTCACATACACTGATACCTTGCAAGAAGCAATATTCTAGATCAAGTTGGTAGGATAGTCTGGCAATAATGGTGCCTATAGAACTAGGGATGAGGGAGAGAGGAGGCAAGAAAGGGAAGAGATACTTCAATCTGTGTGTAATGGTCTGTATGTGGTGAATGGCCACTCTAGGTAAAAGAACCCCACCCGTATACTTGCCCTCTTTTTGTTTAGCAATTTTACCTTCCTACTGATATGAACAATTATTTCTCCTATCATACCAGTTTAGAGAAATGTTCAAAGCTATAAAAAAAATGCGCTATTAAACTGAATTATCAGAGAATGTAATACAAGTTTGCTTTAAAGAAGTGCCTTTGAAAGGTAAAGAATCATTTTTTCACTCGGAAGTGGTAACCCCGAGGGTGGAAATAAATGAAAGAATTCCAGTTTTGTGACCCACGTGGATCGAGCAGGTGGTTGGACCCAGGGAAAAGCAGGAGCAGGCACATTATTAACTCGGAGTTGAGACCACTTGTCATCAGAGGACATAAACAGGGAAATAGGCTTGAAAACACACAGGTTTTGATTATTTCAATCTGATTATGAGAATGCTATTTAAAATAAATCTGAGTTCCATCTAGAAAAAAGATTTTCAAAAGCCATTTACTAAGTTAAGCCCTTCCACAGGCTCCTGGGTGGCTCAATCAATTAAGCATCCGACTCTTGATTTTGGCTCAGGTCATGATTTCAGGGTCGTGGTATCCAGCCCCACGTCAGGCTCAGTGTGGAGTCTGTCTGTCCCTCTTCCTCTGCTCCTCCCACCACTCATGCTCTCTCCCTAAAATGAGTGGATACCATTCTTGTAAATAAATAAAGCCCTTCAAGATCTCCAACAATTTTCATCCAAAAACGAGACACACTAAAAAACATAGTAACTCCTCTACATATAAAAGTAAATAATTTCATCTCTCATATTGACATAATAGAGCAAAGGAAGTGGAAACTATGGATCCTAATAACGTTTCAGAAAGCCACTTCTCATATTCAAAAGAACCAACTCCAAGGGTAGAGTTTTTTCTCCATGAACTTGGATAGGATTTCTTTCCTTGTTCAGAAATAGGTCAAATGACTCAGCAAAATGTAACAGGTCTGTTATAAATTCCTAACATCATTCTAGAAATGTTTTATTGTTGTTTATTGTATTAGAAGGCCAAAATGCTGAAGTACCCAATTTCTATAAATACATAAAACCTTGAAAGGAATTTTACAACCTTGGCATGAGCAGACAACAGCGAGCCATAGGTTGTCTGAGCTGACCTGGGTCAAAACTGCAGCTTCTACACATCCACACTCTGACTTGAGGATTACAGTGGCTTTCTGAGTTTCCAGGCTAAGAGCCAATTCAGAGCCAGAGTTCAATATCTCTGGAAAGTCCCCTGTACATAGCTGCCCCGGTAACTGACTGTAGACCCCTTGGGTAAGGCTAAAAAGAAAGTTTACAATATGCATTTTTGGCAGTGTAATAGGGTTTTTCCTCAAGAGGACTTGGTCTGAGAAGTGGATGTCTCCCTTTAGTGATTCAAAGCCATGCCACTGCTCACCAGTCCTCCAGGGCTCCGCCTTTTGTCACCTCGGCATCAAGGGAGGGAAAGGGAAACAACAACAAAAGTCTACTTAAAAACCAGCAGGCTGAAAGCCACATAAGTGAAAATTGGTGTTTTCTGGAAAAACGATACAATGAAAGTTCCAAATTACATAATATATTATAAAAGCTTAAGCTATCCCCAAATTCTGTGGGCTATATTGACAGAGGGACAAATAACTCCAAATTTCTTAACTCTTAAAAATGACACTGTGACTTCATCTCTACCCAGAGGAATTTTTTTCTTTTTATGGTGCAAGTATTTACTGATTTTGTTCTGTGTCATGGCTCTTGTTTATCAGTAATTTGTTTAGTACTCACTGCTTAGTTGGTAAGTTTATTATGAGGAAGGCTCAGTTCATCTTTCTAACCCGCTGGTCTCGTCAGTAGAGCACTGAGACTTGGTTCTGAATTTTGGACCAGCACTTATTCTGTAGCCTCAGAGAACTTACTTAAATCCAGATGCCCACCCATAACATGGTTGCAGACCTACTTGCCTCAGGAAGTGATTGTAATGAGTGTATCAAATGAGAGAATGTAAAGAATATGGTGGGGCCTGGCTGGCTCAGTTGGAAGAGCATGTGACTCTTGATCTCGGGGGCTGTGAGTTTGAGCCACACATTGGGTGTAGAGATTACTACAATAAATAAGTAAAAAGCATTAATAGAAAATATGGTAAATGATAAAGCCTTATACTCATGTAAGTCAATATTTTATATATGAATATAAACAGAGTTTCCTCTGAGTAGAAATCTCTAATGGAAGTCACGGGAATGGGATTTCCTGAGTTTTATGTGACTTTCCAAAATGATAGAAAACAAAGTTACAGACTAAGTATTCTGTAATATGTTTTGGAATATGAACCTATCTTGCATTTACTGAATTTTAAAAGTTAATGTAAAGTTACATTTAAATTTATTGCTTGACAAATCACTGAGATGGTGCCTATTTTAACATACATATACCTCATAATTAGATTGTAAAATAATTTAGTATTCTCCCATGATCCTCAAATTCTTAAATGTATTCTCTTTGCCCAAATGCTAAATTCTAATAACTGAGCCCTTTGGTTTCTGGTTGGACAAGTAAAGAGCTTGCAAGTCCTAACTTCCATCCTCACAACAAAAAAGAAGCTGAAAAACTCAGCATCAACAGCTCTTCTTTGCACCGTCAGAGAATCAAAGCCACAAGGTAAACTAGCACCCCAAAAGCTGGAGAGACACACTGATACAGAGAAACACAGCTTACTGGAGGCAGAACCTCCCCGCTGGAGCAGTGAACTAGAGATTAAGAACTCCTGGAAGCCTAGCCTGAGGAGAACATTCTCTCCCCACTAGCATGAATTAAAACTGGCGTATGTTTTACTTCCAGGAGCCCCACCAGGTTCTCACTGTGAAGATCAAAGAAAAATGTTTTCATCCATCCTGATAGGGAGAGGAAAGGTAGCCTTTTTGAAATGTGCCTGCAGAGTTCTCTTCTCCTTACCAAAAGACTTCCCTCAGGGGAAACTATTTTACCAGAATCTAACCAATATGGGGGAAGGGAAACACCTACTTCCAGCCCCTTCTAGCCTTCCTGTCTCTTAGAGACAGTACACAAAATGGAAGGAAACAAAACAAGAAACAGAAAGGAATGAAAAACATTTGTGAAAGTCCTAGCCTGGGGCACAAGCTCACTAAAAAACTAAGACCTAACCATGAAACTATAGAACTCTTCCCTTCTCCTCCTTTCCCATTTGATACCACATCAACAGAATTCCTTATAATGACAAGGGATTATAGCTAAAAAGAACTAGAAGGCTCGGACCCCTATTTAAGTGGTCTCTAGGGAAACTCAATGAGGGAGACAAAAACAAGAACACCAAAATAAATTGTAGCCTATGACACCACAGCTACAACAATAGTAAACACAGGCTAACATCTAGTCATATAAACATAAAACCTCACACTGAAGACCTATTTGCCTCAGTTCCTTTCACTTAATACATTATGTCTAGCTTTCAACAAAAAATTACAAGTCATACTAAGAGGAAGAAGAACAGTTTGATAAGGCAAGCATCAGAACTAGACTTACATGGCAGGGATGTTGTTGGAATTATTAGACCAGGAATTTGAAATATTTATAATAAATAAGTCAAGCGCGCTAATGAAAAAGTGGACAACATGCAACAAAAGAACTGAGGAGTAAAATAAAGAAATGGAAACTCTAAGAAATAATTAAAAAGAAATTGTAGAAATTAAAAACACTGAAATGGGGGCGCCTGGGTGGCTCAGTGGGTTAAAGTCTCTGCCTTCGGCTCAGGTCATGGTCCCAGGGTCCTGGGATGGAGCCCCGAGTCGGGCTCTCTGCTCAGCGGAGAGCCTGCTTCCTCCTCTCTCTCTGCCTGCCTCTCTGCCTACTTGGGGTCTCTCTCTGTCAAATAAATAAATAAAATCTTTAAAAAAAAAAAACACTGAAATGGAAATGAATAATGCCTTTGATGGTCTTGTTAGCAGCCTGGACATAGCTGAGGAAAGAATCAATGAGCCTGAAGATACATCAATAGAAATTTACCAAGTGAAAAGCAAAGAGGAAAAAAAGATTGAAAAAGAAAGGAACAGATTAACCAAGAAATCTGGGACAACTACAAAAAGTGTACATAGGTCTAATGGGAATATCACATGGAGAACAAAGAGAAAGGAACAGAAGAAATACTTGAAGTGATAATGGCTGAGAATTTTCTAAAATTATTGACAGTTACCAAATCACAGATCCAGAAAGTTTAGAGAATACCAAGCAGGGTGAATACCAAAAAAATACCACGTAGGCATATTACATTCAAACTCCAGAAAATCAAAGACAAAGATAAAATCTTGAAAGAACCCAAAGAACAAAAACAAAACTAAACCAAAACAAAACAAACAAAAGAAAAAACCCACTTTACCAAAGAAGAACAAGAATTGCATTGGCTGTCTCCTCAGAAACTGGCAAACAAGAAGAGAGTAAAGTAGAATAAGTGTTGAAAGAAAAGAACCCAGCAACGCAGAATTCTGTAGCCAGCAAAACTATTCTTCAAAAGGGAAAGAGAAATACAGATTCTCAAACAAAAATCGAAATTCATTGCCAGTAGGTCTGCCTAGCAAGAAATGTTAAAAGAAGTTCTTTAGAGGGCACCTGGGTGGCTCAGTTGGTTAAGCAGCTGCCTTCAGCTCAGGTCATGATCCCGGCATCCTGGGATCGAGTCCCACATCGGGCTCCTTGCTCAGCGGGAAGCCTGCTTCTCCCTCTGCCTCTGCCTGCCTCTCTGTCTGTCTGTGCTCACTCTCTCTGACAAAAAAAAAAAAAAAAAAAAAGTTCTTTAGAGAAAAGGTAAATTATGTAGTTTGGAAACTCAGACTTACATAAAAGGAGAGTGTTACCTTCATGTATACATGAAGGTAAAATAAATTCTAAAAAAAAAAAAAAAAAAAAAAAAAACAGGGATAATCCTAGCATGTCTCCTACTACACCAGTGTGTTTAGAATTGTTGGTTTGATAGCTAGTTTCCTTCCATCACTGCATCTCGTTTCTATTGCTACTGAACAAAAACAACAAAACAAATAAAACAAAAATACTGATCATGAGAAAAGTGACACAATTGCATGACTTTTCATTTAGAACTACTCTAGGCAAGAATAGAGGTGAAAGCATTGGGTTTCTTCCAACCACTCCCTGACCTACACCTATGGGAAATATTCATTGAAATAACAGGCAAATCAATTTTTATTTCTTTTATTGGAGTTGGACAAATTAAAGGAGTTGATTTCTCTCCACTTGGTTAGTTGTTGAATTGTCATCTTTGCCATTAATACTGAGAATATAGTTTTGCAAACAATTTTCTAACATAGGTATCAGCAAATTATGGCCCCACCATTTGTTTTGTGAATAAAGTTTTATTGTAACACAGCCAACACTTGTTCATTTATGTGCTGTATTATTTATGTTATATCATTATTTTGCTGTTTTTATGTTATAATCGTGAAGCAGTAAAATCATCTGGGCAACAAGACCTAGGATATTTATGATCTGACCCTTTACAGAAAAAGTTTGCTCATCCTTGTTCTAAAAGAGGAAAGGGGATGCTAGCTTATGGAAATTGTCACCTGCCTTTTGTTCTTACACTGCTGTAAGCACTGTGCAAAACTGAAGTGGTGAGACCTCAATATAATGATGGTCTCTTGGTGAGACCTTTGTAATACTAACCTCAATAACTATCAGGATAATTAACTGGTCTTCTCTTTCTTATAGGTGAGCAAATCACTAGTGTGTGACACTCACAACACTTGGCTCTCCTTTCAGTAGGAAAGTGACCAACCTCAGAATTCCTGCTTCTATGCAGTTTGTGGTTCTGGCAGAGATTATATGTTTTCTCCCAATCCATCCACTAACTGCCTGGAATGTGAATAGGGTAATAAAGCTGCAGGGGAATGTATGTTTAAGTTTTCAGTCCAGTGCAAAGATCTGTTGCAGACTTAGGTCAGCCGTTGTACTGGATCCCAGGTACAAGATAAGCAAGACTAGTCACAGCCATAGGACAGTTCAATGCTTACCTTAAAGAGAAACTTACTGCCTCATCACAGCAGTGAAGTTGGGCTACATCTTGGACCCTAATCAGATATCTGCTTTCTTCTGACAGAGTCTATGAAATAAAAAACAAAATCAGAAACATTCATAAATTTGGAGAAAATAAAAAGTATCCCACTGAAGAACTGTTTTATATCCCAGAAGCTGTGTTGAGTAGAACTCAGTTTAATTATGAAAAAGTGGATGTTTTTATTATTGACAAAAGAGGTTTTTGGTTTTTTTTTAGAAAGACCACAGACTTCACAATTAAAACTATATTTGAGGGTGTTGTCTAATTTTTAAAACTACTGAAATTACTGTTTTATATATAAATGCTCGAAAAGTCTTCCTAGTATTAAAAAAAAAAAAAAAGAGGGGGTGGGAGCAGGTAAGATGGGGTCTTTGAAGAAAAGGAAGTGAATGGATTGTTAAAAATTCAGAAGTTAGACCCTTGTACTGATCTAGCCGTGAGATGATCACTTGATGTAAACAGTGATCTAGAGATAAATTCCAACTCTGTGAGTTCCAAGATTTTGGACTTTTTGTAATCCAAACTCCACTCTCCATACCAAAATGTGCAGATCTGAATTCTAATAAAACAGCTCCATCTTGTTTCCCCAATTTGATCAAATAAAAATGTTTCAAATTGGTACTTTAGTTCAACATAATTCATATATTGAGCTCCTACTATATGCCAAACATTAGATGACAAGTAAATTGTAGCTCATGCCTGATGACGTTAACAGGATTGTAATAAAGTGTGACAGAGATGTTCAGGGTGCTGCAGAATACCCAAGACGGGGCTTGGGGAGAGGGGCTTACAGCTGGAGATGTTGGGGAAACTTTACAAAGAAGATGATGATAGAACTGGATTTTTAAAGGATGAATAGTTTACCCAGTGGAGTGGGAAAGGCAATTTCAAGAAGGAAAAGCACGGGCAAAGCACAAATGTGTGGAGAAAGGCTAACATTATTGGAGAACTAAGTAGATTTGCGTCATTTGATCATGAAGTGGAAGGCAAGGCAGTAAGAGAGAAGGTAGACTGGGACCAGATGATATTCTACAGGGAACAACTAACACCTAAAAATTTTTTCAGATATCCTCAGGGCACAGAATCCTACACCAGGCACTATGTATAGGAAGATATAAAACAAGAGAATACATGGTCCCTTTCCCAAAAGGAGGTCATGTTCACAGAAGTACCAGTTAAGGAGCTAAGACTGCAGAAAAGTTATGGGATGGGATCAAGTCCACTTGTGTGTCTTCTCGTATGCATCTTTATAGCTAGCAAGGATGTGAACTGTGAAAGCTTGCCAGCACACAGCACGCAGCAGGCATTCAACAGATGGTAGCTGAGTCGAAATCGACAAGCCTCCTTTTGCCAGTAACTTGAGGATATATTCATGAGCATGAGATGCAGTGAGTACGTCAGAATACGTACCGGGCATCCCCAGACGATTCTCTGTATTTCTGACAGCTGATCTTTCATACCGATGTTTTGCTTCACCTAGTAAACAAAGGGATTTTAGGCAAACTGAAATTATGAAATTTTTATATGTAAAAATAGATTTAAATATTTTATGGCTCTTGTACACGGCTCAGGATTTTCATACACTTTAATAAGAATCTCAATTTTGTGTCCCCAGTGTTTGAAGACAAAGAGGCAAGTGACAAGACTGTGTTCACAGTCTTCAGGGCAAAAGAGGTTATCGGTCTACATTCAGCCCAGATGCCCGTGTAATATGCACATCACAACAATATTTTCAGAATGATAGTACTATCTTCCAAGATGCTGAATTCTTTCAGAGAATAATTATGATTGCGATCTTTACTGACGCAGGAAAGTTCATTAATAAGAAGTACCCTCAAAAACAAAGGATTTTACTTTTTTTTCTTTTCGTTGTTTAGAAAAATCAATCCAAATATTCAATTCTTCACACTTTCATATTAATAAAAGTTTTATTGCACTCATCCACGTATCTGAAAACATTCTGTCTCATGTTGTTTGGCTTTGAATAGACCCTCTTAGTGCTCAAAATCACTGAACCCAATCATTTCACGTTAAGAGGAGGAAAGACTTTGAAGTATGCCACGAAAGGATAAGGTATTTCATGATCTTTGAGTCAGTACGACAAAGTATTGTGACATTTGTAAAGGACACGAACGCTCATCAGCCCCCAACCTCATCTATGTAACTTTTGTATTTTTTGAGTTGGTCAATTGCAGTGGTCAGGCTCCCACGGTCAGCGTGTCCTGCGGGAGTGTGAAGCCTCAGAGCATAGAGAAGATTCATATATTCTTCAAATCTTCGCGATGGGTACAAAAGCAGCTCCGGGAGGCTGTATGAGGCAGAGGAAAGGGAACCCTGGTCGCTCTCTGAAGGCCAAAGTGTGCCATGTCCTTGGGGCGCCCCCACTGTGCCCTCCCTCAGAACTTACCTCAGCATTTTGGTAACAGTGGTCTTATCATGTCTCTTCAGGAAAGCTCGGAATGCTGGTGTCATTTCTCTGGACTAAAGGTGAGCATTATGTCAAAATTTTGCTCTGTATTACAGTTCCTCCAGAACAGAACTTCTGTTCCGCCCGACAAGCATGATCTATGAAGCACTCAAAGCAAAAGGGCAACAACTACCTCAAACCAAAGTACGACTAGTCCTATCGAGGCTTACTAATATACTAAGCACAGTGTGTTAATTATATCGTAAATTAACCCTATTCCGTAAACTTAATCAGTATAGACAAAATGGACTTTGCAACCAGCTAGGCCTGGATTAACATCACAATTCTAATTGAATTCTATCTAATTCTATGAGGCCCTGTCAAGTTATTTAACTTCTCCAAGCCTGAGCTTTCGCATGGATTACCCTACCTAACTCTTGTGGGTGAGGGGAACAATCCTATCCATAAGGATCCTGCCCGTCAGGCAGTAAATGCTATCTCCACAGTAAGTTATTAATAGTATTCACTGTAATACTGCAGTTAACTATGTTTTCCATAGTAACATCATAAAGGGGCTCCACTCTGCTAAATATCTGTTTTAAAGTGTATCCTTTCATCACCGTTAGAGCACTCAGGAAGTGACCTCATTTGTCTTAGTACATAAGTGCCTCAGAGATGCCAGGAATGCATCAAATAGTCACGGGGTGTAATATTAACAGCTCACGTTTACTATTTATCTGCACACCCCATGCTAATGAAATAGATATCACTATTATCCCTAACTATAACAATTTTAGTATCAATTTATAATATTATGTGACACTTTGCTTCCATTCTTGTCCTAAAGTTTGGTTCTCTGCAATGGCCTTATTCACTCAACTTTCACATAATCATTGTCCAGCAGTATTTAAACTCCCTTTGTGGGATAAGAATGATACTACAAAGGGAGACATCTGAGGTCAGGACTTGTCCAGAGGCCTCCAGGAATCCAGGCCTGCCCCTGAGGGCCTCAGTCCGGACAGGCGGACACAGTCCAAGTGAATATAGTGGACGCTAGAGGAAGTGCAAGGGACACTCTTCTGCTCCACTTTTGACGCACATTGAAGAGGGAAGAAAGAGAGAGAGCTCACTGCCTTCAGAGGAGAGCCCAGCAAAAGCAGTGAGTGGCACAGGGGGGAGCTGAAGATTCCTGCCCAGACTACATATGGCTTAAGTCATGAAGGGAAAAATTGTTTATCATGAACTCTCCAAGCAATGGAAGACAAAGAAATCCTTATTTCATAGTGAGATTTCACAAACGGAGTGTCCTTATTCTAAGAAGCATATGGATTATTAATTCCTTTTCTCCATAAGAACCTTGAACTCGTCAAAGCCGCAGAGCACTGTGTTGGCGGAGTAGAATCAAGGCTCTTGCTCCTGCTTCGACCCATTGTGAAACATTTCTCTGTAACTAAACCACAGAGTATTGGGGCAGGTAGATGAAAGCCTGACAGTTTGTATGATTAGTTCAGTACAACAACAAGTTCCTGGGTCCCACCATATCAAGTGTGTTAACCCTCAACTGTGTTAACCCATAGTGATACAAAACTAAGTAAGTCAGGGGCCCCGTCCTCAAAGAGCTCACGGTCACCTGGAAGCTAAGGGTGGGGAAGAAGTCTTTCCTGTTTATCCTAGTCCTTTGGATTGCACACAAAAGTTCCTTTCAAGCTCAGAAAGTCTCATTCATGCCTGGATGGTAACTCAATCATTACCTTCTCTATAGTTCTCAGAACAACCGGGTAATTGTTGAAGAAATTGGTATATGTGTTCAGCTGGCTTCCAAACTTGAGGAATATTTCTCCCACGCAGTGGGCTGGGCCCCATTCCTGCAGTCTGTCTCTCAGATTGTCTAGAAACTGCCTGCCATACGAGAAAAGCATGCCGTGAAATACTGGCCTGGGATAACCTAGAAGCTTAAAAAATAAAAATAAATTAGTTGTTATTTGTGCAGCCTGGCCAGGCTTTTGTCCAATCTGTCTGCCTGACACAGAGCCGGGCAGATGTGCCCGGAAGGGAGGAGGGGTGGGGGGCAGGGGTGTGAGGGAGGAGGTTGACTCTGGTAGAGTCTTGCCTCTTCCTCTTAATTCCCTGAGTCGGAGCCCCAGGCTGGCCTCCACAGGCCTGACCCTTGACTGTCCCACTCCCATGTGGCCAGCCAGGCAGACGGGGAAGGTTTCTTACAGTCCTCAGAGGAGAGGGCTCAACTCACTTCAAATGCTGTAACTCCTGATCGGCCCACTGCTGTGGACCTGGTGTCACCCACCATTCAGCTGTCACAGGCCTTGAAACAGGGATGAGGCCTAGTCCGCCCTCTTCCTTCTGCAGCAGCTGGGGCCCAGGGAGGGTGACAGCATCCGAGTTACCCAGAGAGTTACTGGAAGAGTGGCCCGGTGTAACTGTGCCCACACCCATGATCACTTTTCTGTGTGATCATTCTTGAAACAATATACTGTCATTCAGCTGACCCCCGATCTTGGTTCTCTCAGCCCAGTATCCCATGAAACCCCTTGTTTTCTTTCCCTTTGCTCAACCGGACACTGCTGACTAAGAACGGTGCCAGACCGTTCTCCTTGCTCCTGCCTCAGGGTGAACAGTGTATGGAATAGAGAACCCCCAGGCCCTGAGCTCCCCTCCGGGAACCGTGGTGTGGAAATGAGGCAGGGGTCGCCCCGGGGCCTCCTCACTATCGGTCGCAGCCCTGTGGCGAGAGCCCTCTCTTCTGAGACGATTAGAGGCTCCACGAAGGGGCCCCTTAGTACAGCTTTTGAAACAACTAAGTGTGGGTTCTTCCAACGGCATCATGCGTATTTGAAAAAGTGCCTCTTCAGGGTTTACCTATTGAGACTTAAAATCTGCAAAATATCTGAGAAAATGATGTGGATGTTTGCAGCACTGAGAATCGCTCTGTTTGATGACAAGGCTGCTTTCAGGGGCGATACATAGACATCTCTCACAATTTCCAGCATCTGCACGTATTTTCTCTCGCTCTGTAAAAGTTCCCCAGCAACTCTCGATCGCTTCTCAGCTGAGTCCATCTGGAGCTTTCTCTCCTGTAGAAAGGCATGAGGAACTCAAAGGTTACCGGGTTACAGCCTCAAAGATCCTGAAAAGTCCAAGGTGGTAGAGAAATGACGGGCTGAAGAATCAGGCAGTGACTCACTCTATGAAATACTATAAACACACTGTTCTTGGTTAAATTTTATCTAAGGAGTTAAAAAAAAAATTGTATCCCATCTGGCAGCTGACTTGGAACCCATGTTACATTTTTATGCGTACAATTTTTTTTTTTAAATATTGGCGTTCTCCAATATTTATAATCATTTCGAATAAAGGTTTCCGTTTGGAACCTTTCGTTGTTGTCTTAAAACAAACGTCAGGTGTTTATGACCAATAGTGAGATGAGAGGCTGTCATACTCACGGCACGACCTGAGCCCCCTTGGCCTTGGTGATTCCTGGGGGTGGATCTGAGGGTGTGCGAGAGCCCATGCCGTGAGGTCCACACCTGCGCCGTGAGCAGCAGGTGGATTTGCTCAGTGTTGGGGGGATGGTGGGGAAGGAGCCCCGGATTGAGCTTTGGGGCCTGAAGGATTCATGTGTCTCTGTCCCCTGGCTGTCGGCCCTTAGGGAAGTCCGTTAAGTGTTGTAACTTGAGTTCCTCATCTACAAAATGGGGTTGTTAACGTCTACCTTAAAGGATTCCGAGAAGGAAAATACCATGATGAATTCTTTGACGAGGGGAGGGGTGAAAAGGGTGTGTGGTGCTTGAGGACAGGACAGGCCCCAGCCTCTGCCTACCTTCAGCCTCCTCCCTGCTCTACCTTTTGCAAACAGAAAGACAGGGCCCTGAAATTTATATGGGTTATACCCAGACTTTGAAGTCAGACCACCTGTCGGTGGGGTAGTTAGAAACTGTGACCCATTGCTTTAAATTCTGTCTTCGTGTCCTATTAGAAGATCCAAGTAGCACCAAGATGGTTCTTGCTCCCAAGATACACACTTGGTCCTCTTGGTTCGACTTCTTTTCAGAACAGGACTTACTCAAAAGAAAAATCTACCCTTGGATTCCCCCCTCAATTATATTTAGGATTGGGTTGTTTTTTTTTTTTTTTTTTTAATTTCCCTAAGGGAAACTTTCAAGAAAAAAAAAGAATTAACCATAATAAAGACCGAAGCCTTTTTTTTTTTTTTGGTCAGGAGCAAAACAAATGGAAAATTCTCACTGTGTAAGGATGGGCTTACCAGTTTAATCAGCATCTCCAAATTTGGATCATTTTTGCTGAGACTTGATTTTGTGTCCTGTGGTTTGTCTTCTAGAACATTTCTTTCCTGAAGATTCAATGCAAAGTTGATTATCTGGGGGCAGGCCTTGAGCTGTCTGAGCGCCCAGTGGGTGCTGTGCCCTTAGGAGTCTCCAGTAGCTGTCTGCACTCAACCACACTGTACCCCGAATACAATGAATGAAGCACTTGACACATGTGATGACTCTCTTATATTAAATCTTATGTTAAGAAAAAGAAAATAACCTTCGGCTTCCTAAGAACTACGTTATACTTGACAAACAAAATTCAGGGCAGCCCCCTTTTCCCCCGGGAGGCAGGGGACTGAGGCTCAAGGAATCCCACCCAATCCCGGCTTCTGCCTCATTCATCCCTTGTCACCTGAGGGCAAATGGCTTATCTTTTGAAATTGCCAGAAGAAAGCTCACAGCACTTTGTAAAATCCACCCCTTTTTTTTATCTAATGAAAACGTGTCAGAAACAGTTCTCATGCTCTCTCTAGACCTGTTTCCACATTTAAATATAGCTTATTCTTTCTTCACTTTCCTTGTTAGATGTTCTTGTGGCTTCCATATAAATTAGCACATTAGGAAAAAAAGTCCTGGGGCGCCTGGGTGGCTACGTGGGATAAGCCACTGACTCTTGGTTTTGGCTCAGGTCATGATCTCAGGGTTGTGAGATGGAGCCCTGTGTCAGGATCTGCACTGGGCAAGGAGCCTACTT
Organism: Enhydra lutris kenyoni; assembly: GCF_002288905.1. Classification (NCBI taxonomy): domain Eukaryota; kingdom Metazoa; phylum Chordata; class Mammalia; order Carnivora; family Mustelidae; genus Enhydra; species Enhydra lutris. The sequence goes on along the minus strand of NW_019154101.1, from coordinate 32,489,396 downwards.
AAGATTTTCTCTCTCACATTCCCTTTGCCCCAACTCCTCCACTCTATCTCTCAAACAAAACAAAACACAACAGTCCCACCTGCGGCCTGCAGGGTCCACCCGATCAATGGAACAATGGCCCCGAGGTTGACATTCCTGATTATCACAGCTGCCCTTCCCCGTCAGAGACAAAACTACTCATGGTAACCCCTTGAGATCTACGGGTAAGACTGGAAGAAAAACATCAATTAATAGCCAAGACTTTTTTGTTTTGCCTTACTCTCCTCAGACAAAATGGAATTTTCATTTTGTATCTGCAGCCATGCTTTATGGCTGCCTGAAGCCTTCGTGTAAGAGCCAAGGTCCCCCAGTGCAGCAGGCAGGCTTCTCCCAAGTTTGCATTTTTTTTCCCCCAAGAGAAGGTGGGGGGTAGGGGTAGGGGTTGGGGGGTGCAGGGGGAGCCAGAGAGAGAATCTCCAACAGGCTCCAGCCCAGCGCGGACTCCAAGCTCGATCTCACTACCCTGAGATCAGACCTGCAGTGAAATCAAAGGTCAGATGTTTCACTGACTAAGCCACCAGTCGCCCCTGGATGATTTTTAGATTAAGATGTCATCCCTTACTTTGTTTTCAGGTATGAATACAGAGGAAGTAACAGGAACAGCAAACTTGGTACATTTATAAAGGAACTCTTATTTTTGGGTTGGTGGGCCTTTGCCTAGGCTCTCTCCCTGAGACCTCTGATTACATGGTGGGAATTTTCCTACCTTGTCTGCCTTTTCCAGATACATCCTCAGTTATAAACAGAAGACTGAGGGGTGGGGCGGGGGGCACATAGTTAACTTCTAACTGAGAAATTGTCTGTGATGATTAATTTCCTGTCAACTTGACTGGGCCACGGGGTGCCCAGACATTTGGTCAAATCACTCTGGGTGTGTCTGTGAGGGTGTTTTTGATGAGATTGTCACCGAATTAGGTAGACTGAGTGAGGCAGCTTGCCGCTCCCTAATGTGGGTGGGCCTGATGCAATTAGTTGAATGACCATAGAATAAAAAGCCTGGACCTCCCTCAAGTAAGAGAGAATTCCTCCTGCCTGAGAGCCTTCAAACTGAGATACTGGTTTTCTCCTGCGTTTGGACTTGAATTGGAACATCAACTCTTCCTGGGTCTTGAGCCTGCCAGCTTTTGGACTAGAACTGTACTATTGGCTCTCCTGGGTGTATCTCCAGCTTATAGGCTCACCCTGCAGATTTTATGACTTCTTAGCTTCCATAATTATGTGAGCCAATTTCTTATAACAAATCTGTGTGTGTGTGTATATATACATACATGTATATATGTATGTATACATATATACATGTATATACGTATGCTATTAGCATATATGTGTATATGCATATATGTATGTATATGTGTGTATTATGTATATATGTATGCTATTAGCATATATGTGTATATGCATATATGTATATATGTATATGCATGTATATATGTATGCTATTAGCATATATGTGTATATGCATATATGTATGTATATATGTGTATATGTATATATGTATATGCATGTATATATGTATGCTATTAGCATATATGTGTATACATAGTAAACTATGTATATAGTATTCTATATACTATATAATATTATATGATATACTATACATAGTATAATATATATGGTATAGGATATTATATTCTAGTGTATATATAGCATACATATATACATACATACATACATATAAATATAAATACACACACACACACACACACACACACACACACACACACACTATTTGTTCTGGTTCTCTGGAGAACCCTGACTGGCGCGTGGTCCTTGAGAGTTTCCCGACCCAGCGCAGGGCACATGAAGCAAGCAGGGCTCTGGCTTAAGAAGGCTTGGAGGCCCCTGGAAACGTGTTAGGACTCTTCCTGGAAAGGACGCTTGTGCTTGGGAAATATAAGTCACCTTGGCGGGGAGGACAGTGAAAGCAAGGGTCCTTCCCTGGTAACGGGCGCACACCTGCGGGCCTGCCATGTTGCTGAGCGGGTCTGCAGCTGTGGCCGAGGGGACGCTGCGCCCAGCAGCCCTCCTTGCTTGCCCTTCCCTGCACTGTGCTGTCTTCGAAAGAAGTGTGAGCAGAAGCTTCCGGAATAGCAGGTTCACAGGGCAACAAATTATTTGTCTGCTTGATAGAACTCCCAGGTGTATTGCTACCAATAGTTTCCATGGGGCTGGGGGTGGCATCCCTAGCCTTCGATCATCCTAGAGCTGATTTTTCTATGAGCGTCACGTGGTTCTGAAATGACATTTTCATAGCAACCAGCTCTCTGAATGACAAGGCAATTTTCCGTGTTTTCCGAATCCTGATTATTTCGCGGAACCAAGGGGGATGGCTGGGTTCTGAACGTACTACCGGCAAAATTATTCTTGCTTGCTTGAAGAACTGGTTTTCAAAGCCACTTTTTTTTTTACTTTTAAGTATTGGAATCTCAACTAAGAAAAGAAGAACGTGCCCTTATTTCACCAAAAAAGTGTCCTAAGCTGCAAATGAAAACACTCTTTCGTCTGTGCCAGGGCTCCGCCGAGTGAGCGGATCCATGCCAATGGTGCCTGGGCGCCTCCCGCCACCCCGCCGTGCTACCCCAGTCGGTGAGGCGGCTTCCGCTCGGAGGTGGCTTAATGTCACTCTCGGTGTGAAACTACAAAACACCCTTTTTAAAAATAATAATCCGTGAAAGGGAAGTTCTTGGGAGAAATGACAAGTTGAAGCCTTTCCAAGTAGAATTATCATTATTGTTTACGAATCTATCTTTCTTTCTTTCTTTCCTTTTTTTGTTTACAAATTTCTTTTTTTTTTTTTAAAGATTTTATTTGTTTATTTGACAGAGAGAGATCACAAGTAGACAGAGAGGCAGGCAGAGAGAGAGAGAGGGAAGCAGGCTCCCTATGTATATATGTATGCTATTAGCATATATGTGTATATGCATATATGTATGTATATATGTGTATATGTATATATGTATATGCATGTATATATGTATGCTATTAGCATATATGTGTATATGCATATATGTATGTATATATGTGTATATGTATATATGTATATGCATGTATATATGTATGCTATTAGCATATATGTGTATACATAGTAAACTATGTATATAGTATTCTATATACTATATAATATTATATGATATACTATACATAGTATAATATATATGGTATAGGATATTATATTCTAGTGTATATATAGCATACATATATACATACATACATACATATAAATATAAATACACACACACACACACACACACACACACACACACACACACTATTTGTTCTGGTTCTCTGGAGAACCCTGACTGGCGCGTGGTCCTTGAGAGTTTCCCGACCCAGCGCAGGGCACATGAAGCAAGCAGGGCTCTGGCTTAAGAAGGCTTGGAGGCCCCTGGAAACGTGTTAGGACTCTTCCTGGAAAGGACGCTTGTGCTTGGGAAATATAAGTCACCTTGGCGGGGAGGACAGTGAAAGCAAGGGTCCTTCCCTGGTAACGGGCGCACACCTGCGGGCCTGCCATGTTGCTGAGCGGGTCTGCAGCTGTGGCCGAGGGGACGCTGCGCCCAGCAGCCCTCCTTGCTTGCCCTTCCCTGCACTGTGCTGTCTTCGAAAGAAGTGTGAGCAGAAGCTTCCGGAATAGCAGGTTCACAGGGCAACAAATTATTTGTCTGCTTGATAGAACTCCCAGGTGTATTGCTACCAATAGTTTCCATGGGGCTGGGGGTGGCATCCCTAGCCTTCGATCATCCTAGAGCTGATTTTTCTATGAGCGTCACGTGGTTCTGAAATGACATTTTCATAGCAACCAGCTCTCTGAATGACAAGGCAATTTTCCGTGTTTTCCGAATCCTGATTATTTCGCGGAACCAAGGGGGATGGCTGGGTTCTGAACGTACTACCGGCAAAATTATTCTTGCTTGCTTGAAGAACTGGTTTTCAAAGCCACTTTTTTTTTTACTTTTAAGTATTGGAATCTCAACTAAGAAAAGAAGAACGTGCCCTTATTTCACCAAAAAAGTGTCCTAAGCTGCAAATGAAAACACTCTTTCGTCTGTGCCAGGGCTCCGCCGAGTGAGCGGATCCATGCCAATGGTGCCTGGGCGCCTCCCGCCACCCCGCCGTGCTACCCCAGTCGGTGAGGCGGCTTCCGCTCGGAGGTGGCTTAATGTCACTCTCGGTGTGAAACTACAAAACACCCTTTTTAAAAATAATAATCCGTGAAAGGGAAGTTCTTGGGAGAAATGACAAGTTGAAGCCTTTCCAAGTAGAATTATCATTATTGTTTACGAATCTATCTTTCTTTCTTTCTTTCCTTTTTTTGTTTACAAATTTCTTTTTTTTTTTTTAAAGATTTTATTTGTTTATTTGACAGAGAGAGATCACAAGTAGACAGAGAGGCAGGCAGAGAGAGAGAGAGGGAAGCAGGCTCCCTGCTGAGCAGAGAGCCCGATGCGGGACTCGATCCCAGGACCCTGAGATCATGACCTGAGCTGAAGGCAGCGGCTTAACCCACTGACCCACCCAGGCGCCCTGTTTACAAATTTCTTAACCTCAGGTGTTTAACTGCAGCAAAATAATGGCATAAAATTGCAGCAGTCACTTTACCTTCAGGAGTAAACTGAACGCTGCCTTTGGATCACATTTTGTTGGAATAACATTTTCTTCAAAATCCTCGCTCCCTTTACCACACCTCTTCAGCAGAAAATTGGACAAAAACTCCAGAGGTTTGTCCTAAAAAATTCACCGCCCCCAACACACCAAAAGAAAAAAGAATTTTCGGTTAAAGCATTCACCTGCAAAACAAGTCAATACAGGTACCGCAGAAAAGAGAACACATTTTTAGTAGCGTTTTCTTCTTTCTACCTAAATGATAGTCTAGAAAACAAAGTATTATTCAGTCAAGGTCTGTAAATGGGACTTTGTAGTAATTTCAGTTCTCTTATTGTCATCCAGTTAGGATGCCAAGGTCTTGTGGGAAGCTCTCAGGATGGTCAGAACCAAAGTGGCCCAGAGTGGCCCACATCAGTCTCAAGGCCAGATGAGGAATGGTGACAGAGGGGAGCCTGCTTTCTCAGAGTGGGGGAGAGAAGCATGGAAGGGGCCCTTGCAGCAGGATGACAGTGCAGAACAGTCTAGGACACCCCCCCATTTGGTTCCATCTCAGGCTACAGGTTTGAGCACCCGCAAAATGACGTCATATAAAATTATTTTATTTTATTTTTTTAAAAGATTTTATTTATTTGACAGAGATCACAAGTAGGCAGAGAGGCAGGCAGAGAGAGAGGAGGAAGCAGGTTCCCCACTGAACAGAGAGCGGATGCGGGGCTCGATCCCAGGAACCTAGGATCATGACCCGAGCCGAAGGCAGAGGCTTTAACCCACTGAGCCACTCAGGCGCCCCAAAATTATTTTAAAATAATTCGGTTGGCAGTAAGAACACTGGACCTATACCAAACAATGTTTAGAAATTCTTTGGTCTGGTCTTTCAGGAGATAGTGCAAGATTTTTCAAGATCTCGGGGTCATCCTTATGACAGCCCTGGTCATTTTACTGCCCCGGCGGCCGACGGGTGGCTGGACAGTGAGGAGCTGGGTCTTCAGGGCAGACAGATCATGGCCACCTGCAGCTTCTCAGCCTCCACACTGTGCACAGCTAGCTCCAGAGATGCCTGCTGCTTCCCCAGGCAACCAACTTGAAACCAGAGCAGACCCCTGGTAGATAAAGAAGACGTACAAAGGCGATGGTAAATTCATCCACAAAGTAGAATTAACTACAGTGGAAGAGAAGGATTGCGGATCATTCCGTGGGGAACTGAAGCCCTTATATGGCATCAGGTACACTACTATTGTCCCTGTTCCTAGCCTGTTCTCCACTTCCCCAGAACAGAGCTGCATAGTCTGTGGTCCTAGAACCTCGCTGTTGTCTCAGGGCAGACAGAGGTCTTGGAAACTGTCTCTCCTCACTATTTCCTGATGCGTGGACTGACTTTTCTGGGAGAAGAGCCAAGACTGGTCTCTGAAAAAAATGCTTCTTCATGCTTCCCCAATGCCTGTCCCCAACCAAATTATTGATTTGCTTATTTCTGTTCTTTTGTGTTCTCTTTCCCTTCCTGTCTCAGCTAGCCTTTTTTGCCCTTCATCATTTCCTATCGGTTTCATGCTTACTTGTTTTTCCTATCATACTATTAATGGTTTAAACTGTTGAGTAATGTTTATGTGAATCATAAAGCCACTAACATGTTGTTTAAGGAAGTCACTTCTTTTTTTTTTATTTTTAAAGATTTTATTTATTTATTTGACAGAGAGAGAGATCACAAGTAGATAAAGAGCAGGCAGAGAGAGAGGGGGAAGCAGGCTCCCTGCTGAGCAGAGATATCCCCCCCACAATGTGGGGCTTGATCCCAGGACCCTGAGTTCATGACCTGAGCTGAAGGCAGAGACTTAACCCACTGAGCCACCCAGGCACCCCAAGGAAGTCACTTCTGACTGAAATTAATCATAAGACGGAAAACAGTGCACAATGCAAATATGTTTTAAATAACCTAGAAAAATTTTCCTGTTTAACTATTTTTTAAAAAAAGATTTTAGTTATTTATTTAAAAGAGATAGGGAGAACATGAGCAGGGGGAGGGGGAGATAGAGGGGGAGAAGCAGGCTCCTGGCTGCCCACATGGGGCTCTATCCCAGAACCCTGGGATCATGACCTGAGCTGAAAGCAGATGCATAACCAACTGAGCCACCCAGGTGCCCCTATATTTGTCTGTTTTGTGTACCTAATACATTTTGGGCCCAGAATCTCTCTGGCTGTTTTTACAACCTGATTTAATTTCTCAGAGGAAATTGTGCCTCCCAAGGGATAAACTGGTTAAAAAAAAAAAAATCAGCACAAACTAAAAATGTTCTTAAGTGTTAGGTTTTTAAAGTTTGCTTTCTTCAAAGAAACACTCACAGAATTTTCTTTTGAAAGTTCCATCAATCCATCTGCCAGAGTTTGTGCAATTTCTTGGTTATTCAGAATGTTAGCCACATGCATGTTGTCAGAAGTAAATTGCCCTGCAAATATATAAGGCCATATGCCTTGGAATTAATTTATTAATTAATAAAGATGTGATCAAGAAAACAACTTATTCCTCACAGTTGCTTTTTATTGTATTAAAAAAATGTGAAGCATAAAAATTAAAATTCTACTATGCCGTGGGGATTATCCACCATGATAAAATATGAATTGAGCAAGAGTAACTAAACATAAAGCATATTAACAACTACCCACCCTGGTGAAGCTATATTAAATAGAATCTATAAATTGGACAATAAGGAGAGAACATGTGAACATTATAAACCTTATAAGTTTCAATTTTAGATTCTCCTTCCCACCAAAATTTCCTCCTCACACCCCTGTATCTTTGAGTTCAAGACAAATACTTTGAGTCTACAGCAAATAACATACAACTATAGTTACACAGACATCTTTTTATATTTTTAATACTTTGAACAATGTGCATTGATATGCAAATAATTTTATTCCATCTAACTTCTCATTTCTTACAAATATCATCAAAGAATACTTCTATCTTGAAAAAAGCTAATTTTTTTTTCTGCTTTTCTCTTTGGTCCTTAATTATCTGTGTAAAAAAACAGGAGAAATAATTTCTATATAGCCTTATAAACTTTTTAAAATACTAGCTGAACATCTACTAAGTGTGGTCAAGCAGATAGTACATAAAATCAAGAAGACAGCTCCCTGATTTGGAGGCATTTATGTAAAGTGATGTAGGACATGCACTGACATGAAATATCCACATGCAAACACCCATTGTGTAGACAGTCATTGTGGTGATAAGGACCTCAACAGGAAGCAGGGCAAGGAGGGGAGAAGGAAGTAAGACGTAATTAAATAATGACTTAATTTCAAGGGTATTTTAGTCAGATGGGAAGAGTTAAGGGTAAGCTAAATAGGTGGTTAAAGATGGATGCGGTGGGGGCGCCTGGGTGGCTCAGTGGATTAAAGACTCTGCCTTCGGCTTAGGTCATGATCTCAGGGTCCTGGGATCGAGCCCCACATCGGGCTCTCTGCTCAGCAGGGAGCCTGCTTCCCCCTCTCTATCTCTGCCTGCCTCTTCTGCCTACTTGTGATCTCTGTCTGTCAAGTAAATAAATAAAAATCTTTAAAAAAAGATGGGGGTGGTGGTCATTTAGCCAGATGATAAGTAAACAAAACAAACCAAAAATTTCATCTTAAAGAATAGACTGATTTAGGGGAAGCTCTGGTTGACACAGAAAATGACTTCCAAGACTCTATTATGATAGATTAGCCATGTGTAGGGACTGCAAATGGGATGATAAATTCAGTGATGTCCAATAGGTTCAGCAGAGGTCCGGGGAGCCCCCACCAAACTGAATATTTTATATAGAAAATACATAGAATATAATCGTAGAACAATTTAAGTAGTGGGTGCTGTGTCTAAGAGGAGCTTAACTTTTAGAGCAGGCTGGGGTGGGAAGAAGGGCAGAGCCCTCTGGCTTAGCAAACACTCTGTGAGCTTTGTCTAGTCAACCCACTGACTGGCATAGGATTAGTAAAGCGCCACTATTTAAAAGGAACTAGCTTCAGCATTTTGAAGATGAATATACTTGTTGTCAGTGGATAGTCATTACCTTTGAAAGGAGATATGAAAAACAAAGGAAAGAAAGTTTTACTGAACAGGTATAGAAACCAACATTTGCTCGAGCCCTTCCTGCCCTGGAATTCCCTCTAGTTACGAAGGACCTTCATGATGAAACGGCAAGAGAAGCAGCGAGAGTTCTTACCTATTATCCTGGCACTGATGTTCTTCTGTAACTCCTTGAAAAGAGGACTTAACTGTTTCCTTACTGATTTCAAGGTGTCTTCCAGAAAATCTGTGAGACTGGACCACGTCTGCAGCTTTGATTCCCTGAAGTAGATGGAACAGGGAGCCCTTTCCCACGGTCGTCCCAGCCAATCACCTAGAACTGACATGATTTCTTCCTTTTAGTATTGCAGGTTGGAGCTCCGATGAAAGAATTCCTCTTGTTTACAGTACAACAAAAACTTAGTTGTGTTTACAGCAAGCTTATTCCTCTCTCTCATTAGAAGACTAAGAGAAACACCCATCATCGGCTTTCAAAGGTAAAATTAGAAGCTCCAGAAGGAATAATTTCAAATGCTACCTATCTGTTCTTTGACACAGAAGGTTGATATGTTACATTTGAGATCAAAATTGAATAGCTGTGGGATTTGTATATCAGGAAGCAGAGTGGGCAAGAAGGTGCTGCTTTTTCTTTAGATCCTAAAATGAACATACAAGAAAACCCCGCTCTGCCTGGTTTCTGCACTGTACCGTCTGAAGGCATCCTGGGCTAGCCCAACCTATGGCTTCCTACATCATGTCAGGTTGCTCTCTCTCTCTCTCTCTCTCTAAGTTTCTCTACATGACTGTAATGGGTGGTTAAAGAAATTCTCTCCTTGGAAGAAAAGAAATTCTATCCTTGGAAGTCAATTACTGGATGATGCTGGGACATGTTAAATCTGATTTTGTGTCCTCAATGGATAGAGAGCCTTATTTGATTCTGCTTCCCCCTTTTCACTGATAAACATGAGCAACTCTTTATGACATGCTTTCCTAGAAGAAAACTAAGAAGATGAAAGGGAAAAGGAAGATGAACCGAAGGAAGAGGAGATAGAGGAGGAGAAAAGGAAGAAGAGCTGCCCCATAAAAATCAGTGTTTGCTCCCTGCTCCCCGCTGCAAGGCTGCCGTCCTCTCTGCAGGAGGCCCAGTGTGTTGTCTAGCACTTGGTCCTGTAGCTACAGAGCTGAAATTAACAAGTGAGTTCTGCTACAAAAATCTAGCAGGTCAATGTGCTTTTCTGTAGATACGTGGAATCTTTTCCCTTACAGGTTTCCAGTCATGCCAGTTCTCCCCAGGTTTGAAAGTCCCTTAGAATATGGGATTAGAGACGTCATGCTTTATGTGGTTTCTACGTGGTCCCAAACCCTATGTAATAGGAGGCCAGGGAGTTTTAAAGGGGAAAATGGTTCTTGTTACTTTAGCAGAGCAGTGTGGTTTTTTTGTTGGTTAGCCAATGTTACATTCGCATTTAATATCTGCAGCTTCAGTATCTAAGTGAAACTAATTCCAGGTGTATATTTTATCCTTGTTTTTCCTCTCAGATAATGCAGTTGAACTGGAACCTGAGCAAGCCTTCACTCTCTCTTCAGAGCTGCCGTTCTAATTTCCAAAGGAAACCACATTGATTCCGTCTCACTAAGAATTGCTCTTGGTACTTGTTATTTCTCTAGATCAGCAACTATTCATCTTTAACTATTAAAAATGATGTTTTCAACAGGGTTTGTGTACATGATGGTTTGAAGCAAATATTTGTAATAAATAATCCCTTTCTAAGCACTTGATAGGACAGTGGGCAGTGGGAAATGACACAGTTTGGGTAGTGACAGCATTCCTTTTGAGAGGGGATGGAAGACAGTCACGTGGTCAGCCCCCACATACACTTACTGTGCTGGTAAGAGCCGGTTGCAATTCCAGTAGGGGCAGTAAAGAACGTGCCAGTTAGTTGAGACAGCTGGGAAAGAACTTCCAGTCCTGCCTCTGCAGAGTCAAAAACACTTTCATTGGTTTACTCACAGGTTTTCCCTTGGAACCATTAAGCATTACTTAGGAACGCTAAGCTGGCCAAGCAAGACTGCTAGGATTTCTCATCTTCAATTCAAATCCCTATGGAACAGTCCGTAAGCACTTTATAGCCCACCGCTAAGTGCTGAAGTCCAGACGCTTAATTAACGAGGACTAAACAACAGAGTAGAGAGACCGTGCAGGAAGACTGACCTGGTGCATATTTTCAAAGTCGGAATACTCAGGACAGAGACAGAGAAAAGTCTACGTATATTTTCTAAAATAGTCTGACTCAAAGGAGATGTCTCCTAAGAGGACAAATTTGAAACTGTTGGAACCGCTCAATACGATGGTCAAACTTGAGTGTGGCATTAATTTCACCCCACCTTCAGCGACCCGGCATAAAGATTGGATTCATCATATAGAAGGAATTACTTTGATCGAAATTAATACACTGGGTTATATTTCTTAATTCTTTGTGGTCTAAGAATAAACAATTACTCCAAATTGGTTGGAACAAGATGGCAGTGGCTGAAAGGTTGGGATGTCTCTCATTTATTGGGGTCTAATCTTTTAATTGGAATGGATCAAAGAAATCAAATAGAGTCCCTAGGTATACCTACATCTGTGTAGTCAGTTGGTTTCAACAAAGATGCAAATCAAATGCACTGAGAAAAGGATAGTCTTTACAAGGAATGGTGCTAGAAAAATTAGATATCCATAAGTTAAAAAAAAAACAAACACGAAACTTCAACCCATACTTCTAAAACTCTATGAACAAATAAACAAATAAGTCAACGGTTCAGAAATCTAAAAGTCAAAACTATAAATAGTTTAGAAGAAATTCTTTATTTCTAAAATAAAGAAAATCTTGTGAACTTCAGTCAGATAGTGTCCAGATACAACATTAAAACTATAACCTAAAAAAAAATAAATTTGACTTCACAAAAATTAAGAACTTCATCTCTTCAAAAGGGACCGTTCGGAGAAGAAAAACATAAGTCACAGAGTGAGAGAAAATATTTGTAAATGCCTTTTCTAGAATACATAAAGAGTTCTCAGTAAGAAAACAACCTAATTTTAAAAATGAGCAGAAGATTAGGACAGACAGCCACAAACGAAAACCAATGAGTGGCAGGTAAGTGCATGAAAAGATGTTCAGCATCATCAGTCATGAAGCAAATGCAGATTCAAACCCCAATGAGATACTCCGGCACTCCCACGTGCGCGGCTAACCTTAACAAGACTACATACCTGTGTGGGATACTACACAACTAGAGTTCTCATACATTGCTTGTGGAAATGTAAAATTATACAACTACTCCGGAAAACAGTTCAGCCAGTGTTTAAAAAGTTAACACCTATCATATTGACCCAGCCATTCCAGTCCTAGGTATTTATCCAAGAGAAATAAAAGCATATGTTCACACATAGTTTCATAGCTACTTTCTGTGTTAGGACCCGGGAACTGGAAAGAACTCAAATATCTATCAACAAGTGACTGAATAAACAAATTGTGGTATATACGTACAATGCAATAGTTCCTAGCAATAAAAAAAAAACAAGGAGCCATTGATACTAGCATCAAACAGAGGAATCTAAAATGATTCTTCTGAGTGAAAGAAGCCTGACAAAAAAGAATGCACGGTGTATGGTTCCATTTATAGAAAATTCTATAAAATACAAACTAATGCATTGTGAAAGAGAGGAGATCTTTCACAATGTGGTTAATTCAGGATGGGGATAGGGAGAAGCAGGAGGAAAAAACTGCAGACTGGCATGAGGAAAATTTGGGGAGTGGTGACTATGTTCCTTATCTTGATTATTTTATGGTTTCACATAAAATATTTTCACATGTCAAAATTTATCTAAATGCACACTTTAAATATGTACAATTTATCTTACATTATTTAGACCTTGATAAAGCTGCTTGAAATTTTTTTAATTTTATTTATTTTATTATTTATTTTAGAGAGAGACTGTGAGTGATCAGGGGGGAGGGGCAGAGGGAGAGGGGGAGAGAGAGAATCTGGAGTAGAGCCTCGCTAAGTAGCAGCCGCAGCAGCACCTGGGAACTTGTCAGAAATGAAAATTCTCAGCCCCCATGCCAGACATGGTGAGCGAGAAGTGCTAGGATGAGATCCAGTGCTGTGTACTTTCATAAGCCTTCTAGGTGACTCAGACAGACATTACCACTTGAGAAGCAGGGATATAGTCACTATGGAGGTGTATCTAGGTTGAGTGTATACAGGTGAGGGAAAGTTTATGGTCTCGCTTTCTCTCTTTTTAGCCCAGGAGCTGGCACTACAGGTGTTCCTGGTTTGATAGGAATGACCGAAGAAAGAGGGAGGGCTGACGCTGTCGGAGAGAACTGAGTGTGGGAATGTGGTCGTGAGGAGGTGAAAGGGGGTGGGATACAGAGCGCAAGTGGGTGCTGATTTGAGCAGGGCTGCTTCTTCCATCGGGACAGAAGGGAAGACAGAGAATGAAGGTAAGAGGTGGGGTACGTGGTGGGTTTGGTGGTGGGAGGGAAATTCGGGCGTTTTCTCAGGGCAGTAAAAGGTGAGGTCAACAGCTGAGAGAGAGGTTCTCGAGAGATGGATGAAGGAGGGGAGGGGATGATGTAGTCCTCTCAGAGAGTGGGAAAGAAATTTACCAAGGGAAGGTGGGGGGATTAGTTGTCAGTGCCGCAATCGCATTTGATATTTATGGCAGTGAAGTCAGGTTAGATGAATAAGAAAAGCCACAGCACTGTTTTCAACCCAGCGGCTTCGTGCAGGCAGCGGAGAGCATGCCGACGGTGGTGTTTAAGGAGCACTGGAGTTCAGCCGGAGAAAGGGAGACAAAGAAGTTCAGATTCTTTGCAACAGAGTAATGATAACGACAACCATTGAATGCAGGTTTAACAAAGAAGGAGCAGAGGATGGAGACGTGGGGACAAGAGAGTGGAAACGTGCGAGTGTGTGCATTGGAGGTCTTGAGGCAAAGAGCTGACACAGTAGGAGTATTTGGAACATGGATGTTTGGAATATTTGGTGCATGTTTTGGAGGTGGTACTCAGAGAAAAATGTTGGAGATCAAGCTCTCGGAGGCCTTACAGCTACTGGGATGATAAGCTCCTGAGTGATGCCTGAGGTGGCAGAAAAGAGATTTTTGGACTGAGAAGCTGAGTTCTTTCATCTGAAGCAGGGTCTTGATGGCTTGTCCAGGTGGAAATTGTGTTTGATGAGTTCAGGGGATGATTTGGGGGCCAAAATGGTGGTGAGAAATTTGCTGTTCAGTGCCATCAACTTTCACTTGAGACAATTTTTAAGTCACTAAATCTATTGTTCGTCCCCCCTTTTGCCCTATTCCTGATCCCTTTCAATGCCTTATTTTCCCAAATCCTTTCTTTATCTTCTACTCCAGTTAAAATATTTCCTTTGCAGGGCGCCTGGCTGGCTCAGTTGGTGGAGCGTGGGACTCTTGATCTAGGGTTCTAAGTTTGAGACCCTCGTTGGCTGTAGAGATTACTTAAAAAAATAAAATCTTAAAAAAAAATTGCTTTACTTTCCTTACAAAAGTAATACTAGTTCATTACAGAAAATAGGGACAAATAGGAGATAAAAGGAAAGGAAAAATAATAAAAGGAAAGAAAAGCCCCTTATCCAACTGTTGTTAATACATTTCGTATATATCCTTCCAAACCCTTATCTATATCCTGCCGCCCTCCCCCACGCACGCACAGGTTTTAAGCAAAGGAATTCCACGCTCCATATTCTGATTTCAAAAGTAGGAAACCTGAAAAACACATCTGGAGATAGATGCTGTTAATAATTGTGTTATATTTCCTCCTAGATTTTTCTATGCATATTGTCTTTAGTTAAGATTACATTAATTGTCATAACTGTGTAAAAAAATTTTTTTATGATTTTATAATTTGTTTTCTTTTAAACCCCTTCCCATCCTTTTGTTTTCCCTTTCCCCTGGTTGAAGCCTGCCAGAGGCATACTTGGCATGTACGAACAGTTCAGGGAAATGAGAGGATTAGAGCGAACTTTAAAACTCACAGTTCCCTAAGGAATGGGAATAAGAAACTGTTTGAGAAAATTTAATTTTATACTCCCTCTGCCTTGCTCTGCTTGGCATTAAAAAAAAAAAAGAAAAGCCCATGAATGCAGAGCTTTTATTGAACAGATGTCTAAAAAGCGAATTTGTCTTAATGTTTCTAGAGTTTCTCTTCAAGTACTGAAATCAACTTTGAGTTCTAGGGACTGATATTAGACAGATGGGCACTTAAAATGATATCAGACCTCTGGGATCAGCAACCAGTCTCCTCTTTACCAAGCACTTGGCTGTTTTTAATATTCAAATATTATTTAAGTCTTTATTTTTATTGTATTTTTAAGTGTATTTATTATAAGTATTTACATTATTTTGATACAAGTCTTGAGGGTAAGGTGCTATTATACTAACTTTCATATGAGGAAACAGGCCCATAAACTTGCCTAAGGCCACACAGCTCAAGTGGCATGAGTGGGATTCAAGCCCAAGGTCCTTGGTCACCAAGTTCATGCTCACTCCTTCTAGGTTCAGAACACAGCAGGGAGGCTTTTCTCAGACCAACTGATTATGGGTTCAGACATTTTCCCCTGTGTAGCAGAGGCTGGTTTTATTATATTTTCCAGAAGAGCTACGGATAATATCCCTGGCTGGCTCATGTCACTAGTAACCTTATTCTGCAGGGACAGTTTCCTCAGACCACTAACCCCAGCTCTTTCCCCCTTAAATACCTGAGGGTATGAGGTGTAAGAGAAAAAGAAAAAAAAGAGTAAAATGTGACTGAATCATTTGAACTGAAGGCATTTCAAAAATTCCCAAAATATCACTGGGGTAGGCATGACCACTGCCTTTGAAAACTGACCTGATGCTCCAAGAGGTACAAAGAGGTCCACATGACCCCCTTCTTCTTCAGGGGCCACATAGCTTCCTAGTTTCTCCCAGAAGTCTCTCACTTCAGGTCTCAATAAGTTTCCAATACCAATTTTATAACCTGAGGAAAAACTCAAAATGTCATATTGGTTTGTAACTTTATCATGAGCAGAAACTCTTAGCACTCTGGGAAAATGCAATCCTAATTCAAAAAGCTAGAGTCTGGGGGCGCCTGGGTGGCTCAGTGGGTTAAAGCCTCTGCCTTCAGCTCAGGTCATGATCCCAGAGTCCTGGGATCGAGCCCCGTGTGAGGCTCTCTGCTCAGCAGGGAGCCTGCTTCCTCCTTTCTCTCTGCCTACCTCTCTGCCTACTTGGGATCTCTGTCTGTCAAATAAATAAATAAAATCTTAAAAAAAAAAAGCTAGAGTCTGCTCGTAAGAGCCTGATCTGGAGCTTGCCCATGCTCTCATGCTGCACCATATTAGGGCCACAAAAGGACTCCTGCATGGCCCACACTCTCCTTCATGTTGTGGGATTTACTGGATGCTGTGCACTTAGTTTTAGGACCTTGTCTCTCGGCCTTCACTGAGCAACAGTGTGCATTAGCAGGCTCCCGGCGGTGTCGGGGAAGGTGGCCAGTCACGTCCTGCCATGTTTGCCACCAAGTTGCAAAGTGAAGATGTCAGCCAAAAAAATAAGTCATTCAGAACAGAAGACTCCCAGAAGGTGGTAAACATCACTGAAACTCTTACTTCCTGGGACTTCTGTATGATGATTCAGTGAATCTCTATGTGTCTAGGCCCATTTCTAAAGGTGTCCCGGAGACTCTGAATTCTTAAATCCCAGGAATGAAGTGAAAACAAAGTCAGGCAAGAATCCCAACACTTCACTTCTTTCCATCGAGACATCTAGGTACAGAATGGAAGGACCTCTTCAGATGCCTGGAGTAAGAGATTTCATTTTGTTGTTGGTTTTTTTTTTTAAGACAAAAGCTCCTGGGGAAACACCATGATTATTAAAAGGGAAACTTTAGTTTTCAGTTATTTTGTTATGTTACTCTTGATTTAAAAAAAAAAAAAAACCAGCGTGGGACGCCTGGGTGGCTCGGTCAATTAAGCATTCGACTCTTGAATTCCATTCAGGTCATGATCTCAGAGTGTGAGACTCAGCCCTGCATCCGCTCTGTGATGGGCGTGTAGCCTACTTAAGATTCTCTCTCTCTCCCATTACTATCTCTCTTTCTCTCTCCCCCAACCCCCCTTAATAAATAAATAAATAAAGAAAACAAAAGGCAAAGTTTGGAAATCTTTCTCATGTGCAGAACAAAAAGTCTGAGATGTTAGAAAACCCTAACGGGTCCTTCTACTCCATGAGAGGTAAACCTACTACACTACAGTATAAATTTGTAATCAATACCTCTCCTCTCCGTCATTTAGAGAAAAGCTACCATGTAATTAATCATAAATATAAACCCCACACAACAACTAGTGCTGTGCTTTACTTTTGGGCGAATATATAAAATTTGATGTGGAATACAACTTGTTTCAGGCATAGGTAAACTAAACAAGAAAAGACAAAATAAGGTAACAATAAATCAAAAGTAGTTTATTTTGTTAATAAAATTTACTAAAACTATTCCAAGCATGCTGAATTCTAGCGGTAAGCAAGTCTTCTTGTTCAGCTATAGGCCCCAAGAGTTAAAACCAGAAATAGACAAGACTGCTTAACTCATGCTTCAATGAAAACCCATTATGCATATTTCTTTTTGCACTTTCTCGAGGAATTGATGAGATGTTTTGCAATGACTGGAGCATTCCAATCAGAAGGGAAAGCCCTGATAGCAACGGAATGCCTAGAAGACCACATACCCCCAGGTCCCTTTCCCTGCCTGTGACCGTGGGCTGAATATATCCCTACCCCCACTCAGGATCACGTGCTGCCTGCCTGCTCCCTGGCACGTACCCCGCTGAACTTGTCTCCATAAAACTCCAGTGTCTATCTTGCAGGTGGAGAGGTCAATTGTTAAGGGTTGAGCCTGCCACCTCCCCTGGCTACTGGCACCCAAAATAAGTTTTTTTCCAAACCCTTGTCTCTTGCACTCAAGAGACAACGCACTTCACTTGCCAGGAAATTTATCCGAGTTTGTTAGGCAACAGTGTTGACAAACCCAGCCAGGAGCTAAGCTTTCCAATCGTACAGCCCTCTTGGGATTCCCCCAGATGGAGTAGTTGGCCCCGGCAGAGCACTAGGCTTTCCTGCTCGTTTCCTGAGTTAGCAGCTGGGACAGATCACTGGATAAAGTAGCCACAGAGACAGTATTTGATGGGTGATTCAGGTACCCACTGTGCCATTTTAGGGGGTCCCCACCAGCTGGATCCTTGACCATCTTATTCCCTTTCTCCCCTCCTCTCACAAAGATGGAAGATTTCATGCTAGTAAACCTTAAAACCATTCTATCTTAGGTATAACAAGGAAAGATGTAAGTTATAGTATAAAGAAGAGTAGAAGCTGAAAATTTAATTCTAAAACAGTCATCATCTCCTTCCCTATGAGAAGGATAACCATTGGCATTTTTAAAAGATGATCCTTAAAGAGTTAATGGTATCAGCCAATCCTTTTCTTTGTGGAATAAGCCATTTGGAAGTATAATAAATGCTGTTCGGGTACACCAACTTATAGATCATGGGTTTTGCTGCTATTAAAATTGCTACACTTTCATCAAACTTGAAACTTTTGTGCATCAAAGAACACAATAAATAGAGTAAAAGGCAGCATACAGAACCGGACAAAATATTTGCAAACATCTTATAGGATTAATATCTAAACTGTATAAAGTATGTCTAAACTCAATGGAGAATATCAAATAAACCCATCAGAAAATGGGCAAAGGACTTCAATAGATGTAGATAAAGAAGATATACAAATAGCCAATATGCATACGAAAAAAATGTTCAACATCACTAATCAGTAGACAAATGCAAATCAAAGCCATAATGAATATCACCTTAAACCCATCAAGATAGTTACTGTCAACTAAAAACAAACAAAAACACAGAATATAACAAATGTTGGTGAGGATGTGAAGAAATTGGAGCCCTTGTGCACTGTTGGTGGGAGTGGAAAATGGTATAGCCACATGGAAAATAGTATGGAGGTTCCTCAAAAAATTAAAAATAAAATTACCATGTAATTCTGCAATCCTATGTATGGATATATATCCAAAGCAATTTACAGTAGAATCTCAAAGAACTGTCTGCACACTCAGTGTTCATAATAGTGCTATTCCCGATAGCCAAGAGGTGGAAGCAAGCTAAATGGCCATCAGCAAATGAAAGGATAAACAAAATGTGGTCTATACAGACAATGGAATATTATTCATCCTTAAAAAGTGAAGGAAATCCTATCTTAAGCTACAACGTGGATGAAACTTGATGACATTATGTTAAGTAAAATAAGCCAGTCACAAAGTGAAATACTGTATGTTTCACTTATGTAAGGTACGTAAAGTTGTCAAATTCATAGGAACAGAAAGTAGAATGGTAGTTCTTAGGGGTGGGAATAAGCGGGAAAAAGGAAGTTCTTATTTAATGGTGTGATGCTTAATTTTACATGTCAACTTGACTGGGCCATGGGGGTGCTCAGATATTTGGACAAACAGAATTTTGAATGTGTCTGTGAGTGTGTTTGGGAATAAGGTTAATGTTTGACTAGACAGACTGAGTAAAGCAGATTACTCTTCCCAGTATGGGTGGGTCTCACCCAATCCATTGAAGGCCTGAATAGAAGAAAAGGGCCGACCCTCCCTTGAATAAGAGGGAACTCCTCCAGTATGACTGCTTTGAGCTGGGATATCAACTCTGTTAGCAAATTGAAACTTAAATACTGTTCTGAAGGTCATACATGTAGACAAAAACCACATTCGTGCAAAGTTGGTTGTTGCTTTCAATCTCCAGGCTTACCTTGGAGTAAATTGATTTCTCTGCTGTCTCCATCACTAAATATCCCCATACTCTGTACCTTCTGCCCATCCAGAGCTTTTTCTATGAGATAAAGCAGGCTCTCCAAGGTTAAGCCGCTATATTCGTACACCACAAAAATGATACCTGCCTTAATGCTCTCCACCACCATCTAGAAAATGAAACCAAAGCCCATTATTTTAGAATATTTATTCACAAAATAAATAAAATGGGCATGTAATCTGCTGTGATTTTTAAACACTTTTTTTCCAGAAATTATAGAAAGAGGAAGATAAGCTTTATCATTTGTTGGTTTGTTTTTCAATGATTTTATTTCTTTTTTAATTATGAGAAGAAAATTAAGTACACTTGTAACTCCAGCACTCAGAGATAAATATTATAACAAGTTAAATTATTTTCTTCCAGCCTTTTTATCATTGTACATACCCATGAAGAGACATAGATGCATCTCTTAAAAAAATAATCAAATTGAGATAATATGATTTTGCAATGGACTTTTAAAATAGATTTAAAGTTTTCCTCTTAATCATGAATTTCTGAATTATCAATATTGATTGATTAAATATTTTCCATTTAAATAAATACGAAAACCACTATGCTTTGAACTCAGCAACCAAATAAACTTTTCATTATGGTAACGTTAATTCACTAGCAGGAGACAGTTTGGAAAGTCATTAAGTCAATGATTTTTTTTTTCTCCCAAACCTCATGCAACTTCCTGAAGGTCTCAGTTCAAATTGAGCAGAGGACTACCACCTGGTTATGTCCTGTTTTTTGCCTAAGCACCCAACACATTCATAATAAAAAAAAGTAATCATGGCATAGACTTATGTAAAGAAGACAAATAGGAAAATGAACTTACTTTGAACTAGATTTTTCACCCATACTCTGTCACTGGTTATCCTTTGTGCCCAGCCTGATGCCCATTATTAAACATTAGGAAACTATTTGGGGCCCACATGGAGGTCAAAACTCTGATCTTGCTTTCATATGGATCCCCGGAGCTGGCTGGTTATAAATGATCTGAGTCAATTTCTAGATGCCCAGAAAGAATACTGATTTCGTATCTTGAAAGCAACCATTTTGTTACAAGGAGGAAATTTTTTAAAAACTTTCTAAGTAGGCCAATGAATGGAACCTACGGAATGTCATCCCTTACATATGTCCCTCTTTGCGCGTCATATATACACACATATATGTGCATGTCATAGACACACATGTGTGTCGTATATCCATTGTGTCATATATGCATATACACATACTCACGTATCTATAAAAATACATGCTTCTATGTCTTTATTGTGCTTCCTTCATTTTTATTACTTATATTCAAATTAAAATATATAACTTTATTATAAAAAGAACATAATTTAATGTCACCTCCCTGAATAGACCACAAAATAGGATTTCTGACATTTTTCTTGTGAGAAATGATGGTTATATGATAGTATTTAGTTCCTTGGGCATTGCAAAGAGGTTTTAAAATAATTCTTAATCACCTTGCTCTTTTTTGGGATAAGTGCGACAAATTCAGTTCAATAAGAATTCACCAGATACTTAACTAAATGCAAGGTAGTTTTGGCCTCTAATGCTTTTTTTAAAGTAATTTTGATTTATGGTTATCTTTATTGCTTCTGATTTTTTAAAAGTGCTCTGGGTCTGTAAATTTCCACTTAGACCATGTTCCTTTTAGAAGAGGAATCATTTTCATACATATGGAGGCCAAAAGATTGTTACACATCCTCTCATCTAGATGAAAAACAAAACAAAACAAAACACCCAATTCAGAAAAGGGCAGGCCTCCTAACATACTCTTACCTCAAATGCAGGAATCCGAGATGATATTAGTAAGAAGTAGGGCTGTGACGCATATGAAGAGCTGTCATCATTTTTCTGAACTCCACGCCAAGTCTTCTTCAATAATGAAGGGTAGGAATGGCTTCCAGAAACATTGCTTCTGTAGGGAAAAGAAGGGAATAAGTGAAGTGTAAATTTCCTATTAACTGGATTTTGATAACTGAGCACCAAAGTGTTGTCTGGGCATCAGTTATACTGAACAAGGCACGTGGCCTTTCGGAACTCAGTCGCTCTCTGCAGTTTTGGGGGACAACAGCAAATGGGGCTCCGGGGTGGGGTAGGGCCAGAGCTGGCTTCTGGGCCTCTTTTCCTCCATTCATGGGATACTGGAAAGGTCTCCTGGAACTAATTTAGCTTTGTTGGGCACTTAAAATGAATGTAGTGACATACTGAGGGGTTCAAAATGACATTTTAAAAGAACAGCTGAGAGATTTAAAAATTTTCTAGATCATCTGGTTCTCCCAGCTTTCTAAATAATGTCTCCATTCTCTTACCCTTACTCCCACATTCCCATTTGGATACACTTACTCCAGGAAAATCAATTCTGAAAACAAAAATGTTACTTTTGTTCAATAAATTGCCCAGAAAATGTACTACATCATAGCCTCTTTGCAGGGCCAAGAATATTTGAAATATAAAATTTGAATGTTACAGATTTCCCTCAGAAAACATGTCAAAGACCACTGCTTTTAAAGATTAAAGAGTTATTTCCATTGCTGTCTCATAGGATATGAGCCAGATAATTATACAAGCTCCCTGCGAGTTAGCTAAATTATTCTAGAATGAATTCTTGGTATCATGGGATGGTCTTGAGCCTTCAGGAGATGGAGGTTGCTTACCGCTTGGGCAAAGCTTGTAAGGATGCCAAAATTAGCTGTTTCTCCAAAGCTTCATGTAATCCCACTCGATCCCTCAGAGCCTGGGAGAGCCGTGGCTGGCATTTGGATTTTAACAATCTAGAGCAGTGTGTTCCGCTCACCCAAGGGGGTCGAACTTTGAATAACTCCTCTGAAAAACAAACAGCAGTGGCCTCTGTAGTTTACTTCATGCTTCTCTCGGCCAAGTCTACATAGATAAAGGCATCAAAAATAAAGCTGTACCAGGGCACTATTCCAAATGGCAATAATTATAGCCCTTTTTACAGACTCTATTTGGATTTCTTATCCTCTCGGCTCCAAGCTGTGGCTCCAAGTTACCAGTCCTGTCAGGTCAAGAAACAAAGCTCAGAGAACGAACACCTCTTTTCTTGTGGAAAGCAGTTAATCGATTTACAGGTTTCACATCCATTTCTGCCCTTCGTCTTGGCTTCAAGTAATCTCCCGTTTGTTATGATCTCACAGAGGGTGAGTCAGTGAAAAGAAGATGGCAGGACTCCAGTCACTTTGTTGTTCTGTTGTGCACTGTGCAAATCAGAAGGCTTGGCTGAGAGAGGCTCTTACTCTTCTTCCCTTCCTACTTTTCTTCTTTTAATGCTGTTCTTCCTGCTTCCATTCCCAGTTTCACTTCTCCCCTCTGTTGCTAATCTCAATTCTTCTCTCCTGCACCTATTTCCTTGTTTTTGCCTACGTTCCTTGTTCCCTCTCCTTGTTGTTGTTGTTTTCATCTCATAAACCTGATTGTAACCAGAGGAATATGGAGGCACCGATATTGGACTTTCTGTATTTCATCTAAAATCTTTTTTCTTACTCATGAACTTGAAATATACGGGGAGGGGGTGGGGAGAGGAAGAGCTTGCTTTAGAGAACACCACCTACACACTCTTCCAGAAAGACCTAGCTATCCTCCAGTGTGGGAATCTGTATGTAAATCCATTTGTTTCTACAATAGTTGGGTAAGATATCATTTTAAAATGCTACTTACTCTTATGTAGTGCAATTTTCTCCCAAATTATTTTTCTTAAGCACTTTTCTCTTTGTCTCTCCAGCAGCTCCTCATCTTCTGTTTTGGGCTCGTTCAGGGTCCCATAGACAGCAGAGGCTTCCCTAGGTGTTAGCCAATCTAAGCTCGACACACACGCAATATAATGATGCTTCCAAGCACCGTACTCGTTATCCGTTGGCGTATAGGGCAGAAACCACCCAAACCTAATGCATTTGGGCATCCATAAGCAGTCCTACAAAAAAAGAAAGGAGAAATATAAATTGCAAGAAATTTTTAAGGACCGTTTCCTCGTAATAATGTTTCCGGCTATGCAGATAATTTTTCTTTACATTGGCATTTCTGGTGCAGCTGACTTGTCATCTAAATTGGACACAAACAAAAAAGAAGCATACCTTACTCCATACAAGAATAGTCTTTGATCACAATATATGTTATATATGAATAAACGTATTAGTCATCTTTTGCACCTGGTCCCACAGCATTTGGTTAACCCTAATAGTAAAAAATAGTAGTAAAAAATCAGTTTGTTTCAGACCAGACCTCCCCCTGGGAACACCTTCGGTTGAACCATATGATATCGCCAATACACAGCCAGCTTTGATAAGTGGAAATAGCAAATTTCATGTGGTTTAATTGAATTAAGCATCTAGACAAAATACCATAAAACAATTATTTGAAGGCCTGTAGAGCTACCAGTGCAATAAGGGCTCCTGCGAACATGACCCCAGAGAGAAGGGAAACCAAAGAGGTAAGCCTGATCCCTGGCATTTGACATTTCAAGGCATTTGACAGTTCCAAAGTAAAGCTCAGGCTGAGAAGAAGAGCAGAAAATTATGGCTGAAGGACATGGAACCTAAAAAGTATTCTCACAAGGAAGAAAGGAAACAAATTTAAATTCAGGGTCCACTAAGGGGAAAAGCCCTAGTAATCACACCAGGCTTTCAGTTGAGATGGTTATCAGCAAGGGTAAGGAATTACACAACCTCTCACAAAGACTGAAACTAGTTTTAAAATATCTCCTTTTCTGACTGGATTTAAGTGATCTATTCCTAGCCTAACCAAATGCCAGAAGCAAAACCAAATTCTCTCAGGAGGAAGAGAACATCAAGCCGAGGCTCAAATTATTGTATCGATATTTCATATCTAATATCTAGTATCCAATACCAGCCACACAAAAGGATAACAATTGTTTGTTTCTCCTTTTGTCATTTATTATTTTTTATTAAATAGAGAGAGATCCTCAGGAGAACCATACGTTGTAATTGTTAGGCAGGAACTTAAAAAATAAACAGTCCTATAATTAATATGTCTAAGAAGTTAAATGGCTAGGTGAGAATTGTGGCAAAATAATCAAATCAACATTGTAGAACTGAAAAATATAATAACTGAAATTTAAAACTCAATGGACCAGTTTAAAAGCAAATTTAGCTGGATTTAGAATCCAGCTAAAGAGATAATTAGTAAACAAAAAGCTAGAAGTAAAACCCAGGTAGAAACACTGAAGGCCAAAAAGATGGAAAAGACACAAAAAACAACGTGAAACTTGTGGGAGATGGTAAATCAGTCTAACATGTAAGTATTGGAATCCCACAAGAAAAAGAGCAAAAATAGGGCAGAAACAATATATATATGTGGAGATGCTACGTGAGAACTTATCAAAACTGATGGACATTAAATCTCAGATTCAAAAATCACCGAAAAACATAAAGTGGAAGAAACACACACACACACACACACACACACTTCTGGGTACATCATAATAAAATTGTGGAAAACAAAAGATAAGACAGAGAAAAAAAAACAAAACCTAAAAGCAGCTAGAGAAAATAAAAATACTGCCATTAAAGGAATAACAATAAGACTCCCTACTTCTCAAAAAAAAAAAAAAAAAAAAAAAAGAAGGTTTATGGAAGACAGAAAACAATAGAAAAATTTCAAAGTTCTACAAAATTAACTGCCAACCTAGCATTGAAATTCCTGTGAAAATATCCTTCAAATACGAACGTAAAACAAGATATTTTCAGACAAAAATAAGAGAATTTGTCTGCAGCAAGTTGCACTAGAAGGAATATTCAAGAAAATTCAAACAGAAAATGATCCCAGATGGAAACTCAGAGATGCAGGAAGATATATGACAACAGAAAAAGTAAATATGTGGTTACTTATAAGTAAATATTGACTATATCAAATAATAGTCGTGATGTGTGTGTATAAATAAATAAATATACATATATATAAATTTAAATGTGTGTATTTTATGTGTGTATAAATTTAAAATATTTGACAACAGTATTGAAACTGGGTGGGAAGGGGACTGAAGGGGAATAGAGAGAGTTAAAGGGTCCTAAGCTCTTTGCATTATCTCAGAAGTGGTTAAAAAAAAAGGCCCTAGGATGAGTGCTGTAATCCTAATATAGCCATGAGAGAACTGCTAAATAATTTATAATTAACAACTTAAAAAACATTTATGTACTCTAAAAGACAATTTTAAAAAAGCCAATAAAATAACTGGAACGAACAAAAAAAATAACAGTAAAACGGCGGACTGAAGCTTAAATAGATCCGTATGTACACACACGTAAATAAAAAATTACCCTAGCTAAAAGCCAAAGATTGCCAAATGTTAGATAACAAGCACCAACAACTATATTCTGTTTACAAGACCTATTCCTTAAAGATAAGGACATAGGTTGAAAGGAAAAATCGGTGCAAACACTTCGCCCAGGTTCTTAAATGCTGTAAATCTAGGGCTCACGGTTGGTTTGCGCATGGCCTCTCCATAGGGAGCTAAGTATTGTCTGAGCTCAGAAGCTCAACGCAAGCCCACCCTGGGAAGTCTGCTCACGTTGAAGAGGTAAATTATTGATGTGTCCTCAAAGTATGTCTGCCATGACATTATATTAAATCTTTAAAAAGAAAAAGAGACAAATAGGGCAGAGGCAGAATTAATGGCAGAGGATGTTGAAAATCTCTTCAACAGATGTTAGCCAAAGAGCGATCAAAGGACACTGCGGTGCAATAACAATTTTCAGGGTGAGTTATCACAGGCAAAATAATATCATATAATAACCACAGCTTACCTAGTATCTCATGAAAAAAGTGGACATCTTTAGTCAAGATAAAACATTTTCTAGATAATTAAATTGAGTAATATGAGATTATTAAAATTACAAGAATTATTAGAATAGTGTATATCCCCTTACTTACAAAATAAATTCTTGTATTTAACTTATCCCCATTTTTTTTCTCTGAAGGGTAAGTTAATTATGGTTCAAATACCCTCCGTTATTATCTTCAGGGAAGGAAGGTACCTCAACTGCCGGATGACAGAATACAGTGGTATTTGGGCCCTATTACAGAGAAGTGACAAGTAGTAAACCTGTTCAGTTAAAAACTTCCAGGGCCAGCTGACTTGTGCAGCTGCACACAGATCTTTCGGATTCAGAAAGGAAAAGATATAGAGAGAAATGAAGCGCGGTAACACTGTAGAGAAATCCACTTTGGTCACTTGCGTCCTTTCTGAAAACCAGTCTTGGACAAACCTAAAAAGAAAGATACAGAAATGTAGTTCAGAACACTAGTGTCTACAACCGATCAAAAATCCAGTATAAATATTGGTCTTTGTTCTTTCTAGAATCCTCTAACTATATATATAAAAAAATGAAATCCTAAATAACATAGGGCTAGATTTTTTAAAATACTATATCGACTTTCACTGATCCATTCTAAAGAGGAAATGAATAATAAAAATATCTAAAATCCACAGAGAAAAAATCTGAAATACATTTAAGCTGTAAATGTGGATTTTCTTTTTTTTCTTTTAACTCCAAATTCAATAAATCAGCAAGTCCTGTCAGCACTACAAATACCTATCCCCAAACCCAGCCACCTCTCTCCATACCCATTGCTGTCAGTCTAGTGCAAAACACATCCCCCTCCATCCTGCACAACTGTAACAGTCCCTCCTGATGGTCTCCCTGCTTTTCTTCTTCCCAGGGTCCATTCTCTACACAGTAGCCCAAGTGGTATTTTTAAAAATGTAAATTAGATAGCATCACTCATGCAAGTAAAACCCTGTGAATTCCTGGTGCAATTAGAATAAAAACCTATAGTGACCACATCACACTTAGTGGTGAAATATTAATTCCTTCCCCCTAACATCAGGAACAAAGCAAGAATGTTCATTCTCACCACTTCAATTTAACAGGTACAAGAGGTCTTAGCCATTTCAACAAAGCAGGAAAAAAAGTAAAAAATATACATATTGGAAAGGAAGCGGTAAAACTATCTCAATTCATCTATGCGGAATCTACAAAACAAGTATTAAGAACAACTCAGGAATCTACAAAACAACCATATAAATTGTTGAACTTATTAGTATAAAATTGTGAAGGTTTTCCTTTATCTTTATCATCTTTATGGTATCTAGAACAATATTTCCTTTTTCATTCCTGATATTGGCAATTTGTGTTTTCTCTTTTAGCTTGCTTATTCTTGCTAAGAGTTTATCAATTCTACTACTATTTAAAAGAAAAAAAACAGCTTTTGTTTTCATAGATGTTCTCTATTCATTTTCTATTTAACTGGTTTCCACTCATTATTTTTTTCCTTCTACTTAGTTTGGATGTGATTTGCTATTTTTTTCTAGTTATTTTTTTTTTAATCTAGTTATTTAAGGTGGAAATTTAGAAAGCCCCTTTTTCCTTTTCTAATATAAGAAATTAAATAATATACTTTCCTCTAAGCTGTGCTTTAGCTACATCCTACCCATTTAGATGTGTTGTATTTTCATTTTCAATCAAATTGAAATATTCAAATTTCCCTCATGATTTCTTCTTCAGCCACAGGTTACTTATAAATGAGTTAATTTCCAAATATTTGGGATTTTCTTGATATTTTATATATTTTTTTGATATTTTATATTTTTTAACCTCAAATTTTATCAAATTATTGTTTAAAAATATACTTATTAGATTTTAATAGTTTTGAAATGTACTGAGTCTTATTTTTTGAACTAGGAAATTCTGTATCTTAGTGAAAGTTATTTTGATCATAAAAAACATATGTTTGGAAGTTGTTGGGTTTAGTTTTCTATAAATATTAGGTCAAGGTGGCTGAAAAGATTGCTCAATTCTATATTCTCCCTGATTATTTTTTGTTTAATTGTTCTATTATAATTCAGTCAGTTTTGTTTCATGTAATTTGAAACTCTATTATTTGGTCCATACATATTTATAATTGTTATGACTTCTTGGTGAATTGATCCTTTTCTTTTTATAAAATGTCCTTCTCTATCTTTCTGTGAATATTCCTTGTCTTGAAGTCCATTTTGTCTGATATTAATATTACCATCCTACTTTTATATGCTCAGTATTTGTTGGCATATCTTCTCCTATCCTTTTACTTTCAACCAGTGGATGTCTCTATATTTACAGTGTATCCTTTGTGGTCACTATACAGTTGGATCTTGCTTTTTGTTTTTTTATTTTATTTATTTATTTTTTTAAAGCTCATTTGGCCATCACTGTCTTTTGTTTGAGGGTTTAGTCCACTTATATTGAATATAATTATTGATACGGTTGAATCCAGGTCTTGATTCTGTTCTTTGTTTTTATTTTCCCATTTGTTTTATGAAAATTTATTCCTCCTTTCCTGCCTTGGTTTGAGATAATGAATTTTTGTACTCCATTTCAATTCGTTTGTTGGCTTTTAAGCATTCATCTTGCATTATGCAAGTAAGTTGTTGCTAGGAAGTGCAGTATGCATCCTTAGCATTTCATAGTCTATTTCAAATGAATATTCATATAAACTTAAAGAACAGTGCAATGGTATAATTCTTGCTATCCTTTATGCTTTTGTTACAATACTGCACCTACTTACGTTATAAGCCCTATAATACACTGGTTTTGCTTTACACAGTCATATATCTTTAAAATAACTTGAAAATTTTATGTTTTTCCACACATTACCATTTCCTTGTAAATCAAGTTTTCATCTGGTATCAATTTCCTTAGCCTGAAGAATTTCTTTTGGCATTTCTTCACTGCACATCTTCAGACAATAAATTTTATCAGTTTCCTTTTATCTGAAAATATCTTTATTTCACCTTAATATTTGTAGTACAATTATGAGATGCGTTAATCAATTTTAATAATTGTCATCTTGCAACCAGTCTGGTTTCTGCTGTATCATCTTCTCCTCTTCTTCTCCCTCCTCCTCCTTCACTCCTATTTTATTTTAAAGCAAATCTAAGACATCGTATCACTGTATTTATTCCACCCACTTAGATGTGGTGTATTTTCATTATCATTCAATGTGAAGTATTCTAATTTCCCTTGTGATTTCTTCTTTGATATTTCAGTGTGCCTCAGTAAACAGCAAGAGCGTTTTTTAAAAAAAACATATGCTATAACCATCAACATGCTTAAACAAATTCAACAATAATTTCCTAATGTGATATCTACTTTAACTTTTTTTAAAGATTGATTGATTGATTGATTTCAAGAGAGGGAGGGAGAGAGCATGTGCACATAGGGAGAGGAGAAGAGGGAGAGGGGAAGCATGCTTCCTGCTGAGCACAGAGCCTGACCTGGAGCCCCATCTCACCAACCTAAGATCATGACCTAAGCTGAAACCAAGAGCTGGTTGCTCAGCTGCTCAACTGACTGAGCCACTGCAGCCCTGCTGTGATATCTATTTTAAAAACTTCTTAAAAATATGGCATCCATTGGGAAAACTTCTTTTATTTTTTTAAGACTTTATTTATTTATTTGATAGACAGAGATCACAAGTAGGCAGAGAGGCAGGCAGAGAGAGAGGTAGAAGCAGGCTTCCCACCGAGCAATGAGCCCAATGCGGGGCTTGATCCCAGGACCCTGGGATCAGGACCTGAGCCAAGGCAGAGGCTTTAACCCACTGAGCCACCAGGTGCCCCGAGAAGACTTCTTTTTTAAAAAGATCTTATTTTATTTTATTTCAATCTATTTTATTATTATTAATATTATTAAATATTATCATATATTACTATATAATGTTAATATTTTATTATTATTTAATTTAATTTAATTTAATTTTAAGGATTTTATTTACTTATTTGAGAGAGAGAGAGCGTGAGCTGGGAGGAAGGGTAGAGGGAGAAACAGGTTCCCCACTGAGCAAGGAGCCTGAGGCAGGACTCGATCCCAGCACCTTGGGATCACGACCTGAGCCGAAAACAGACACTTAACTGACTGAGCCACCCAGGAGCCCCCATTAAGAAAATTTCTTATATTAGTCCGTGCATGCCACCTAACCACAAATGGATCTTGAATGTACAGAAAATCCAAGGCTCCAGCAAAATGATCATCTTCAAGGCTATATAAGCCTTAGACCAAAGAGACATTTTATGGCCCACAAAGGAGGCTCTGCTGACCCTGTAGTCACCAACTACAAAAAAAGAGATAATACCTGATTGCCCTCTTTAGATACTGGCAATAAACATCGGTTATAGTCCCAAACCACCAAATAAGTCATCATATTTGAATAAGAATCACTGGAACAAAAAAGTTTGGAAGTAATCCCGTGTTGGTAAATCAGACTCTTCCCTGGAACCACTAATCTCCTCCAAACTCAGTAACATTGTAGATGATTGTGGTCAATCTCACGGATGATTGGAAACGTTGGCAATAAGGATTTAGCAGAACTCCTTTATCTCAAGCCATTGGTACTCCAGAATTATTTCTCATGGTTCTGTGGCCACTGCTGCCCTGGTACCAGGTCCTAATGGACACAGATAAACTCATTGAAAGAAAAGTCCTATCTCTGAATAGCTCTCATTCTGCAGTGTGTCTTCTCTGACTTTCTCTGACCTCTAAATGCATAAACTAAATTCCCACAGGGTGGGTCAAGCCCAGAAAGTTCCAAAGTGAAATGAAAATGATACCTCCAATTAGGAACAAAAATGAGCTTAGTTACCTTCATAAACAAGTTGCTGAACACCCAGGAGACCCAGAGACCGTCCTTACCACTAATTTACCCAAACTGCTGGCCTAACTGGGGCCTCATCCATAAATCTTGGGAGAAGGAAAAATTCGAGCTTGCAACAGAACACCAATTAATAATACATGTAGAAGCAATTAAGAAGTTAGAAAATGAGCACTTGGCCACTATCACAGTAAATAATTACATCAGAAGAGAGTCATCAATGGAGACTAAAATTGGTGGGTGAAAATACGATGAGGAACAGGGTATTTGCATAGATTCTAATACTTTTAAATTAATTTAAAATTAATCACTCAAAGACTTTTTAGTTACTTATTAATTATTAACACAGTACTTAATAATGAATCATCTTAACCAAGTGATAAGTCAACATCACAAGCCATGGGACAGATCGACATCATATGCCCCTAGTGTGATCTGCTGAGTGTCCCTTCTGTGTAATTCCTGCCAAGAAGGCAAAACCTGAATGTAATCTTAAGGACGTATCAGCCAGCCACAAACTAAAGTTCATTCAACCAAGTAGGTCTGTACTCTTCAAAAGTGTTAAGTAATAAAAGACAAGGAAAAACTAAGGAAATGCTCCACATTGAGGTGGATATAGAGACATGAAAAGTAAATACAATAGACGACCCCGGATTGGATTCTGGACTGAGAAGGGAAAGATGATTATAAAGGACATTGTTGGACCAGTCAGGAATACTCAGGTGAAGTCTGTGGATTGGACCCTAGTATTGTACCAATGCTGATTTATTGATATTGGAGGATATACTTTGATTTTTCAGCAGAATGTCTTTATTTTTCCTGGAAATGCATAGTGACATGCTTAGGGTTAATGGGGCATCATGTTTGCAGCATATTCTCATGTGACTCAGAATAACAAGGCAAAATGGTAAAGTGTGAACAGTTGAGGAATCCAAGTGAAAAGTATAAGGAATTATTTGTACTATTTTTGCAATTTTTTTACAAGTTAAAATTTATTGCAAAATAGATTTTTCTTCTTTTTTGGCTTTGTTTTTTGTTTTTAAAGAAAAGGCTACCTGCTTCCTTTGCAAGGCTTAATGATTGCCTATTATTTTGTGTTTTTCTACTCCCCTGACTTTATTTTAGGTCACTGCTCTTTCTTGATCCCTCTCCATGCACCTTTATCACAACCTGAGATAGAATAGAGTGGTTTAAAATGAACTTGTTGGATCTCACTCACATGTGGAATTAAAGAAAGAAAACAGGGGTACCTGGTGGCACAGTTGTTTAAGTGTCTGACTCTTGGTTTCTGCTTGGGTCGTGGTCTCAGGGTGGTGGGGTTGAGCCCTACATCAGGCTCCACACTCAGCATGGAATCTGATTGAGTTTCTCTCTCCTCTTCCCTTTTCCTCTGTCCTTCCCCCACTTCCCCTCTCTAAAATAAAAAATTAAAAAAATTTTTAAAAAGAAAGAAAGAAAACAGGAAGGGGAGAAGAAAAAAAAGAAGAGAGGGAAACAAGCTGTAAGTGACTCTTAAGGATAGGGAGCAAACTGAGGGTTGATGGAGGGAGGTGTGGGGAATGGGGTAGATGGGAGATGGGTATTAAAGAGGGCACTTGTGATGAGCACTGGGTGTTGTATATAAGAGATGAATCACTGAATTCTACTCTAGGAACCAATATTGCACTGTATGTTAACAACATTTAAATAAAAATTAAAAAATAAAATGAATCTGTTGGAAAAAATTAAAAAATGAAATTAACCTGTCGGCATGCAGTCAGGGGAAAGTGTGTGTGTGTGTGTGTGTGTGTGTGTGTGTGTAAACAGGAGGGCAAAGAATGGAGTTATGGAGTTGGGTTTGTACTGGCAGCATATAGTAGCCACAGACAAAAGTATCACAAGGGGATACTCTCATTGTTAAAAGATTAACAATCAAGCTGAATGAGGCAGTGACAACACCAAGAACAGTTAATCCCAGTGGATCCCTGACCTAACTCCCCAGTGTCCCAGGCAGGCTTCACAATCCTTTCACTGGCCCTTGGAGGACAATATGCTCTCATTTAGAATTATAAAACAGATCCATCAAATAAGGTGTAAAACAAAAATGTTTTCTGCCTCTTTTTCAAAGATGGGTCTCAGTACCTTGATTTTCCATTCCCAGACCACAGCATCTACTGTTCCCTCCCAGCCAAGCAAAGGAGAAGAACTAAATCTGAGTTACTTTTTATTTATTTAATTTTTAAAAGATTCTATTTTTAAGCAATCTGTACACCCGGCATGGGGCTTGAACTCAACAACCCTGAGATCAAGAGAGGCAGACTCTACCAACTGAGCCAGCCAGCCCCTCCAAGAATACTTTTTTTTTTTTAAGATTTTATTTATTTATTTGACAGACAGATCACAAGTAGGCAGAGAGGCAGGCAGAGAGAGGGGGTAGAAGCAGGCTCCCTGCTGAGCAGAGAGCCTGCTGAGCAGAGAGCCTGCCTCAGAGCTCAGTCCCAGGACCCTGAGATCATGACCTGAGCCGGAGGCAGAGGCTTAACCAACTGAGCCACCCAGGTGCCCCCCAAGAATACTTTTTAAAGTGGACTTCAATTATGCATGTTTTATATTTGTTACCAGCCCACACTGCTGCAAGTACACATGCAAGTATAATGAATCTTAAGCAAGAAAAAAGGAAAATGCTTCAGTCACATAAAAAAAAAAAAAAAAAAAAAAAAAAATCAGTCCCCAAGCAGCAGAACTAGGCTAGTTTGCAGTAACGACATTGTGGCTCACTGCATTTTAGTTAATGTTACAAAGTAAGAAATCCGTGAAGAGAAATAAAAACATGTAAGGAGACAATGAACAAAATGTGCTTTGCTCAATTATTGTGACAAGGATAGCTTCATTTAAATAATTCATGACACTGCTTTGCAGTGTGCTACTGAATGTACAATGTGTACTTTGCGAAAATAACAAGGCTTAGTAATACAGAACTTGAATCTAATTCTCAGCTCTTAAATTTCTGATAGGAACGAGAAGCTGCCTAAACTGTGAGGGAAATGACCGGGAGCAGAGTTTGCAGAGGTGGCCTGGAGAGGGGTCAGCCGAGTCGGCAGAGGCCTTTTTGTCGCCTGCGTGGCCCTCGTGGTCTTGTCTGGTGGCTTTACGCACACCATCTGGCATGGCCAGGGCCTGAAGGGGGCGGGTTTCCACACGGATGCCAGCGTTGCACAGACTAATGACGAGGTTTGGGGCATAAAGCGAGTGGAGAACCATGTGCTGAAGTCTTCAGAGAAAGAGAGAGCAAATCTGGGTGTGGGGAAAGCAACAAGGAAGGGCAATTGAAGAGTGTCTTTAAAAAGATTTTAAAATAATGTATATGCTCTGATTCATAGTTACATGGATAAACATAAGCATAAAAAAGCAGAAGGTTCTCTCTGGGGGGTGTGATTATGGGTGATTGGTATTTTCCTCTTTTTGCCTATTCACATTTTCCAGTGCCTCCACAAAAGCCTGGTGTTATTACTGAACAGATAGAGAAGCCCCTGGGCTTCCACACGTGTCATCCCAGTCAGGAGGCTCACCCATTCTCCAAGTCTCTGCTTGTCAGACCTCCTTGGCATTCTTCATACTCCAGCCAAAATGTCAGATCCTCAGGGAAGGCGGCAGCCCATCCCCTGAGCTGGGTGAGGTTGCCTTACTTTTTCTCTGTCACTTAGCTCTTTATCTGACATCTATTGGGCTTGCCAAGCCTACTTGGACTGTGGGAAATAAAGAATAATGCAGGTACACAGACCTGTCATTATTATAGAAGTGCTGTATCACTTCTCAAATATGATCCATACGGTATAACTTATGGCCAGTGAAGCAATATGGTGCCAGGGAAGGAACAAGACATTGTGTGTGGAACCAGCGTGGTAGATCTGTTATGTGGCTAGTGGAAAGCTATTTTTGCAACAATATGGGTGACCATATAAGGTAACGATAGTGAAATTTTAGGGGTACTAACAGAATCCCCCCCTCCCCAAGAGGCTGACCATTCCTGCTGCCCAAACACTTGCCTGTAGGAGGAGGCTACCACCACTCCCTCAGCTCTGCCTCCTTGCTGCCTTCTCCTGTCCTTTGCTGGAACCTGTATCCTTTACACTCCAGGTGCACTGTACTGTAATCTAAGCATGAGTTTTGAATTTCCATTCTTGCTGACCCTCAAACTCAATCCATTTTGGGGCTCACTCACTATTTATAGTCTTTCTCTTCCACTGGGCTACATGCTGCATGAAAGAAGGCATGTGGTTGTTCTGTTTACTGCTCTGTCCCCAGCATCTGGTATGGTGCTTCTAACTTGGCAGGGGCGAAAGAGATATGTGTAAGTTAGAAAGCAGAATAAAAAAAGTAAATAAATAAAAAATAGAATTTCACTGCTTATATGAAATTTCTGTTCATTGTAACCATTACCATCATTGTAGTGGCCCAAAGCAGTACACATTTATTTTTCCAGAGTTCTGGAGATCGTTAAGTCTGAAATCAGTTACCATGGGCTAGGGGTAGGCAGGGCTGGCTCCCTCTGGAGGCTGAGAGAGCAGAATCAGCTTCCTCCTCCCCTTCAGGCTCTAGAAGCTGCCTGCCTTCCTTGGCTTACGGCCCCTTCTTCCATCTTCAAAGCCAGCAGCACATTGTCACGTGTCCCCTTCTCTTCCACTGCTCCCGACATCACATTGTCTTCTGACTGCCGTGCCTCTTACATCCCTTGGAAGGACCGTTGTGATTATGCTGAGTCCCAGTGAGGCAGGGTAATGTCCCCATCTCAAAATCTGTGATCACGTCTGCCAAAGGCCTTGGCCCCATAAGGGAATATGTGCAGTTTCCAGGAATGAAGGCGTAGACATGCGTGGAGGCTAGTATCAAGTCTATCTCACTGCTCCGACTTCTGAGACACAGAAAACACTCCCAGATATTTATGGTGGTGCCATGTTGTGTTGTCAGACAGCCAGTGAGAGGCATGGATGCTCCCTTGTCCTATTTTAGGATAAGATTTGTTCCACTGAAATACAAACGTCAGAGGGCAGGAATCTTCCACACTCAGGTGTTGAATCCCACGCACACTGAATTGGGCTTGTCACATGGTAGGCACTCAGCAAACATTTGCTCAACGCTGGATGAACAGACAGCACTCTTTTGAGCTCACCCATAACTTACTCCCCCTTCTTTAGGTAAAATAACCTCACTTCCTACGTGGTGGTCCATGTGGTCCTATAGAAGCTGACTCTATCCTGGGCTTCAAAAACAGCATATGATCAAGACTAATTCAATTCATCTGGGTCAGTCCCCTGGCCACAGCAACTGGCAGAAGTGGGCAGGGACGGAGACTAGTCCAACCACAGTGAAGCTCCAACAGAGAAATTATTTTTATTTCTGTACACAACTGAAAGGAACTGAAAGGAAACATAATGATGAAGCCATGACTGCCAAAGGCAGAGCAGAAGAACAGAAAGAATGAAGGCACTGGGTTTATTACTGAGCCTCTGAATTGAGCTTCAGCCGTAGCCAAACCTACTCTGGATTTTTCAGTTGTACAAGAGGGAAGCTTCCCTTTATTATGTATGTTAAGCTTAGGGTTACTTACAATGATGCATTTGAAGACCACTATGCATCAGCGCCAGAGAAAGATGTAAAAGGCATCTACAGACACTGAACAGGTAATTCTGTTTCATTGAGAAGAGAAGGGACAGGGTGCTCATGCCGTCTGTGCTCCTGCCTCTGAGAGTAGGACTGAGAGGTGGAAGAAGCCTTGGAGCCTTCAGGTCACCCAGACCTTGTGTCTTACACTTGGCCGTGTTCCACATGGCTCTGGGAATGGAGGAAAAACTACTTTTCCAGCCCCATCCTCATGGGCTGAGCCAAAATCTCCATGGGTGGGGCTCAGAGTCCATGGATTCACAAACTGCAAGAGATCCTAATGGGCCAGCCCTTCTCAACAGCAGTGGATTTGACCTCACAGGGCAGCAGGTCTTGATGCTTAGGCCAGGTCAAGTGCAAAGCCCTGAATGTGTGTGTGGTGGTCTTAGGAGTAGGCGTAGCTCCTTCTTGAGGCCCTGAGCTAATTGAATATTGAGCCACTGGATGACAGTCTGATGGGCTCTCTCCTGCGCGTGAAGAACATCGGTTGACTGCTAAATGCATTTTGTTTTTCTAAATGTAGCTGATTCACAGCTAAATTCTGGAGAGTTGATATGATCAGAGAAGGTATCACTAGACCCATTTTAAACCTATTTATCTTCCTTTCAAATAAGCAATAGGGAAAAATCAGGGCAGCTTCAGAGATAGCCCTCAGGGAGGTAATCAGGGGCCAAGGATCTTCCGTATTTTCACTTTGCCTCCTTAGTAGTTGGCTCTTGTCCTTAGCTTTGTCCCCTGAGGTAATTTCCAAATGACCACTGTGAGGAGTGAACCTCACAGAACAGAAATCATTTGATGAGAAGGGCATGTCCCTTCCTTGAGCCCCGACTTAAGTCCCTCTGAGTGTGAAGAAGACTCTCCCAGAAGCTCTCTAGTGGCCGCTCTCTATGTCTCCTTGGGCAGACTTAGTATCTACACACCCTTTCATAATCCAGACACCACCAAGGGGGTGGAATCCTCGTGATTCTGTCCAAGCCTGGTCACCGTTGGTGGGGCAGTGACAAGCCACCTCTGAGACAGATACAGCCTGGGGAGAAACGCTCCTGTCAGGACTATGGGGAAGAAGCAGGGAAGGGTGTGGGCAGGCGGGTGATCAACAGTGCGCCCGCTAAGCAGACACTGAGGAGAAAAGGAGAGATCTTTCCAACTGCCGAAGTGTCCGATCTACCCAGCCTTCACCGACGCCTGTCCCTTACTGCAGAGCTCGTGTTTAGCTCCATCCTTGCTACCTTTTAACCTTGATGTATGACTTGCATGGATTTCTTTCTTTCTTTTTTTTTTTTTTACGATTTTATTTATTTGACAGAGAGAGAGAGAGATCACAGGTAAGCAGAGAAGAAGGCAGAGAGGGAGGAGGAAGCAGGCTCCCTGCAGAGCATCGAGCCCAATGCGGGGCTTGATCCCAGCACCCTGAGATCATGACCTGAGCTGAAGGCAGAGGCTTAACCCACTGAGCCACCCAGGCACCCCTTGCACGGATTTTTTTAAATGGGTCAATGTGCTTCTACTGTCTGGTACTGTCACTCTTTCTCTTATTTTCTTTATATGTGTGCTTTCCTTAGGGGCTGCGATCCATTCTCTTTCCTGGATTAGCTTTAGAATTGGTCTCCCAAGGTCCATAAAAAATATCCTATTTGGGGATATGTACTAGGATTGAATTGAACTTGGAGGTTAATTTAGAGGGAATTGGCATCTTCAAACATGGCACATCTATCAATTCAGGGTTGTTGTTGTTTTTCAAAGATTTTATTTATTTGACAGACGGAGATCACAAGTAGGCAGAGAAGCAGGCTCCCCGCTGAGCAGAAAGCCTGATGTGGGGCTCGATCCCAGGACTCTGGGATCATGACCTGAGCAGAAGGCAGAGGATTTAACTCACTGAGCCACCCAGGCACCCTTGTTGTTGTTTTTAACTATCCTTTAACACAGATTTATAATTTCCTCCATAAAGGTCCTGCATTTCTCTTTTTAGTTTTATGCAACAGACATGGGGAAGCAAAGCTGAGAGAAGGCAGGGTGCAGAGGGGGGAGCACAGGCAAGCCCGCCAGCCCGGGGAACATTGTTTGAATCCAAGGATCTAGCCTGGCCTGAAGCTAGACAAATCTTAAGTCAATACATTCCCATTTCTTCTTAAGCTGGTTTGAATTTCATTTCTGTTATTTGCACTTGAAAACATTCTGACCATGACACCAAAAGTAATACCCAGAGAGAGGAGGAGGAAAGATGACCAACACCCACTCGGGGTACACTCAGGGCATTCTACTTCTGCTTCTGCCCGCCACACTCCTGGACATCTCCTGAAGAGATTCTTAAATACAGAACAGAGACAAATGTTTTCTTAAAACCTTTCTTGATTTTCCTATGATGTGTCTGTGAATTTGACTCCTCCTATACAGAGAAGTCTCAGTAACCAACAGGATTCTTTGTAGCTGTGGAAGCTAATCTCATGTACTTTATAAATGGCTGGTGGTATTAATTCTCAGGGCTGCTGCATTTGGGAAGTTGTGCAGTGAGCAACTTCAAGAGGGGCCATTAGCACAGATGACAGTGTGAAATGCCATCCTTGGGTATTGTAACTGTGAATAATTCTTTTCGGAATTGTCTTATAGAAGTCTCAAGACAATTAATTAACAAAAAGTCTTGAATGAAACAAAATATCAGTGATCTCCCATATTCGGGAACTTGTAATATCTTGAAAAGTTTCTTCCAGAGAGCTACATATGAAAATTTTTTTCTGATGATTTTTTTGTTATTCTTATTATCAGGAGTATTTTAGATATCATCCATCCAATATGCATTTACTGAGTGGCTACTACGTACTGGCTATGTCTTTAAGAGTTAGGGATACAAAGAATCACCAGAAAAAGTTCTTGCCCTTACAGAGAAGGGGTCTAGTGTAGCAGGCAGACAGTAAATCAACAAGTACTGTACATAACATAATGTGGGGCAGTGTGAAGTGTTGTAAAGACAAGTCAGACATTATAAAGTGTGGCTCCACCCCTGTAGAGAATGGTACCGCTTATAAAATGGGAAGTGAGAATCACAAGGGCACAGGCTTCACCTAGCATAAGACAGTGACCTTCCCACCGTCCTCTCGCCCTCTGTCCCCATCCCCCACCCAGTGAAACAGCTCGGGGCTTTTGGGTTTCTCCTTTTTCCTTTAGACTCAAGGATTTTCCTTCTTTGCTTCAACCACCTCTCAATAAACCGTCCCAATGACAAATTATGGTTGTGCATGAGCATCTGATCTGTGTGGAAGGATGGGACCATGTCCAAAATACAGGGCTGAGGAGAGGGAAGAGCCAGGATGACCCAGATTTCCAGACTCGTCTTGGATGTTTAGGAACCCGGTGTACGTTTGATATGCCTCTGTGCCGGCCGCTGCCTCCACCCAGAAATATTCCACCTTACAAATGGGTGCTCAGGAACTCAGTGACATGAAGCTGCTCCATATTCAAAATTAACCCCAAAGCACATTGTCTCTGAGACATTTATACACCAGATTTCCTCACTGTTCACAGATGAGATAGACCTCGTCCCCTGAGCTTTCCCCGGGGCTGCTTGGAAAGAGTGGCCGGGGCTGCTTGGAAAGAGTGGCCGGGAGCAGTGAATTGGAACTGGGCGGGGGGGGGGGGGGGGGATTCTCTCTTAGGTGTACATCAGCTGGATGATTTTTCTGCCCCACCCCTTTTCCAGTTGGCTCTGATAGAGACAAATGACCAGAGCTAATCCTTCACTGTTCGTGATCTCCCTCTTCCCCCTGTGTCTTGGGACTGCAGTTGCATGAATGTTGCCCCAGGGACCCACCAGGGAAAGCTACAGGTTTGAACAGCTCCAGCCCTGCAATGAAAGGCCTTTGTATGGGGCGTTGCCTGCCAGGGAGCCCTGGCAATTTGAAACCGGTCCCACCAGTGTGGCCAGGAGACGCAAACTTCCCATGGGTTTCTCGGAGTGACACACAAACAGCCCAGTTTCCTTTAAGGAGTCAGGAAAATTCAGCCCGGCCAAGTGGCAGGGGGATGACACCAGTGGAATCATTTAGACAGGTGGCCATATAAGCATAATGTGCTGGGGGAGAAGCCATGATAGACGTTTGTAAAAATTGCTGGGAGTGAAAGACGTGCAGGGAAGGCTTCCCAGGAAAGGGGCCATCAAAGTCAAGGTGAGGAAGAGCTTGCCCGAGCTATGATATAAGAAGATGAACCCTTGAAAAATGTCTTAAATATCATAAAACTTCATTTAAGAAATCTTAAAGCTTTGTACTCATTTTTATCATTCAATAAACTTTACTAGTGTTCAATAAACCTCACTTTGCTGCCCACCAAAATAGTACTACTACTACTACTACTAATAATAATAATAAATTGAAAAAATAAATCTTAACAATATGGAATATAAGGACAGAAAAGAAAAATCTTAGATATTGGAATACATCTCATGGAGATTAAGAAGAAACTTTCAAAGAAAACTGTGACAACACAGTCCCAACAAATACCACAATATTCTAGTTAAGCTTTGTAGCTGTAAGTGCCTGGTTTAAAAAAAAAAAATTATTCAGAAATTGCACAAATCCAGCCTAGCTTACACAGAAAGATTTCAGACATTCAAGTAATGCTGAATTCTCTCATGTATTACTTGCTTTTTAAGTGGTGGGGGAGCAGGGACTATAGGAATGAATAAGGTTCAAAAGAAATGCTTGTTAATTAAAAGTTGATTGCACGGTCACTATTTGACCCAGCGACAGATCGAAAAGAAATAAAGACATCCATATAGAAAAACTGACACACAAATGTTCAGAGCAGCATTATTCACAGTAGCCAAAATGCGGAAACAACCCAAATGTCCTTAGGAATGGATAGATAAAATATGGTATAGCCGTACCATGGCAGATCATTTAACAATAAAAAGGAAAGGAATATTGATATGTGCTGCAAAATGGATGAACCTTGAGAACATTGTTTTTTTTTTAAAAAAAAAAAAAAAGGAAACCACAGTCCCCAAATGGTGTCACGTAGACCAAGTTGCCAAACTGGGCTTAATACCAGATCTAATTGCAGTTTCAGCCTCCCCCAGAAATGGGGCCTTAACCGGTCAGTCAGGAACATGTTTCTTTCCATATCACCCAGGTCCTCTCCATCCCCCAAGGAAAGATGAGGTAATCTGCATGATAAGACATGCTGCTTCTCCCCTAGCAAACACCCTTGTTTGGAACAATCCTTTTCTTTTGCTCTGTCTTGCCCCCCATCCTCCATCCATAAGAAACCTTCCTTCCATTTTGTTTTGTATGGCCTCTCAGAGTGCTGCTCTACTTGCTAGAGAGGGTGTTGCTGGATTCGTGAACCATTCATTTGCTTATTTAATAACATGTTTATTTCATATTCTTGATGAAGTCTTTATATACTTGAGAACATTTTTAAAAGATTTTATTTATTTATTTGACAGAGATCACAAGTAGGCAGAGAGACAGGCAGAGGGAGAGGGGGAAGCAGGCTCCCCGCTGAGCAGAGAGCCCAAGCTTGATCCCAGGACCCTGGGATCGTGACCTGAGCTGAAGGCAGAGGCTTTAACACACTGAGCCATCCAGGTGCCCCTTTGAGAACATTTTTAAAAGGTTTTATTTATTTATTTTTGAGAGAGGGAGAGAGAGCACGAGCCAGGGGAGGGGCATAGGAAGAGAGAGAAGCAGACTCCTTGTTGAGCAGGGAGCCCAATGTAGTACTTGATCCCAGGACCCTGGGATCATGACCTGAGCCCAATGCAGATGCTTAACTGACTGAGCCACCCAGGAGCCCTCATGAACCATTTAATAAAGCCAATTTGATCTTCACATGTACTTGGTTGCTTTTTGTTATTTAACAAGATTATAATACATGAAAGTAGCCAGTCACAAAAGACCACATGCTTTAAGACTGCATTTATTTGAAAAGTCCAGAAAAGGCAAATTTATAGAAACAGAAAGTAGATTAGTGGTTGCCCAGCACTGGGGTTGGAGATGCGGAGTTAACGTCTAATGGGTAGCAGGTTTCTTTTTGGGGTGATGAAAATGATCTAAACTTAGAGTGTGGTCATAGTTGCACAGTTCTGTGAATACACTAAAACCACTAACTCTGTACATTTTAAATGATGAGTTTTACTCTATGTGAATTATATCTCAATAAAGATGTTTAAAAGGAATTTGATTGCACTAACTTTAAAAAATAAAATGAATTGGGCTTTTAGATTTAACCAAAATCAAGCACAACTCAAACTGGGTTAGACTATCGGTAAATGGTTTCTG
The DNA here is from genome assembly GCF_002288905.1 of Enhydra lutris kenyoni. Lineage (NCBI taxonomy): Eukaryota > Metazoa > Chordata > Mammalia > Carnivora > Mustelidae > Enhydra > Enhydra lutris. The sequence goes on along the minus strand of NW_019154101.1, from coordinate 32,446,208 downwards.
TAAATGTTGGCAGGAGAGAAGACATGGCTGACCCAGAGAGATGGGGAGGAAGTAGGAGAAGAAAGACCTAATCCGGACTTGGGGGAATAAACTAATTGATGTTCAACAACAAAGTCCACCACTACAAGTCAGAGCTGGCTTCAGGATGCCAGCTCTAGAGACCAGAAATTGACACAACTTCTAAAAAAAAAAATATGGAATTATAGCTTCGTGCAACTACGGTAGACAGCTCTCTGCAGAAAGCCAGCTGCTACAGAACAGAGCGAAGTAATTCCACTGAACAGATTAGTTCCATATCCTTGTGCCATAGAAAGAATTCAGGTACCAGACAAAGGATACAGTTTCCAGTGACAAAATGTCAGGCCTGATGTTAATGAGCCTCAAAATACACCACGCGATCTCTAATGACCTCCAGTGGTTACAGCTAAAATTGCGTGGTTTATGATACATGAGACTAGGACATGATGTACCACAAGCAATTACAGATTTGGGTTTCGGTCTGTTATTTTATCTTGAAAGCTGTAAAGTTGGAGTAAAAGGAAACCTAGCCAATGACTGCTATGAAAAGTTCCCTTCCCTGATTTTTAAGCATTGACGAAAGAGCCTATTTTTTTCTGTGGCCTGTCGTTGCAGCCTCTCTCAACACAGCCAGGAAGGTGTCTGTTTGCTTCCAGTAACCTGGTGACTCCATCAGGGCCAGTCTGTTAGTGACCCACCACGCACTCCCGGATGCAGGAGAAAGCAGACGAGGGAGAAGACGAGCAAACAGGTAGGAGAGATGAAATGGCTGATTGAAAGAGCGAGATAAAGGAAGTGTGAGAAAGAGTGCAAGGCAGGTATTGCAAACTAAAATAAGCCAATTTGGTTTTGCATAACTCTGATACTTTCTGGAAGCTACCTAAGAAGTTCAATGGTTACAACCTTACCACAAGGTTGTACTAAAAACAGCTAACCCCAAATGATGCCATATCCAGAATTTCCCTAAACAAACCTAGCAAACAAGCCCCAACCACTCCATACAGTCTCCTCCATGGGCTCGATGAAGTCCCGGCTAACTGTCCTTTAGGCAAAGGTTTACTCAACTGAGAAAGTACAGTGTTCTAGAAACGGGATTCCATTATTACCCTCCTTGAGAGCCTCAGGCTACCAGAAATCCCTAGACTGACAAGGCCATTTACCTGGGGATAAAGCCCTATAAGCACCTGCTACCAGGCTGGCTGGATTCCTCAACCAGGCCCAGGCATGTTGGAGGGCTCTCCCGAACATTTTCCATCCCACATCCGAATACCTTTAATTTCTCCATTTCTAACATTCCTCTGACAAATGAACAAGCCGCTGGCTGTTCTGATGATAACTGATGTCTGATATTGGCTCTGCTCATTAGCAAAGTATCTTGTAATAACTGAGACATTGTGACCTTTCCAATACAATGCTAGCTAACCACCCTGAGAGTATTAATTCCTGATCAAAACGGTAGCTGCTCTTGCATGTAATTTCAACCAACGCTTTCAAATAGCACACCACCTCTGCTGGAGTATCTGAAAGCAAATGGCAGACACTACGGGAGGCCAGGGCAGGAATAAGAACGAGGACCCACTGGCAATCACGGCCACTGCAATACGAGTCTCGTGCATATTCCTAAATGTTGCTACCATGGTCACTCCTTGGGTATTTTTCAGATCCATCTTTTCGTGTTACAATTACAATTATTTTTGGACTGCCTATGTGCCAGATATCTACTTGAAATATATTGTTTGTCTGTCTGATGGTTCTGAGGAGAATCCAATATAGTAAGGGAATGTTAAAAATTCACTGGCTGAAGCTTCTGATGTTTACAAAAACCAAATATCCCACTGCGGTAGGAAGGTGTGAAAGCCCCCAAGTTTCCATTTCATCCTTAAGGAGGAAGCAGCACTAGAAGATTCTGTCTGTAAACTTTAAAATGCCAATTGCTTTATTTGTTATTTTGGGGAGGGGGGGAGGGGAGAAACCCTAGAAGGTTAGATAAACATTTTACCAGATTTTATTTCCTTTCAGAACCCATGCTAATTGCATCCTTAGGCTACATTTACCTTAACTGTGATTTGGTGCATCGTAAAAAAATCGTGAACAAGAATTCTTGACGTTGCTTGTGAGTCCAGAGGTCAAACCAATGACTTATAAGAGCAACTCTTTCCTGAAAGAGCTGTAAGGGGGAGAAAATATCACTTTCCTGTAAAGTTCAATCTATTCTTAGTTGCTAAACAGTCCTTAGGCCATCTCACAACCTCACAGCTAATAACTGCACAACACATTACAGTTCACAAAGCCCTTTTCACTACGTAGTAGGGGTCTGTCCCTTCAGCTTAAACTGCTTTTATCTGGGGATGGAGACAAGCCCAGGCTTGTTGGGTGGGCTGGTGGGAAAGGCTGGTCAGGGGATGTAATTACAGTGGGTCCTTAGGAGGGCCCCTTTGGAAAACAAAGTGGTAATGAATCCTGGCTCTTGTTTCTACCTAAACGAATGTGGCCTGGGGTAACAGATTCCAAACATTTCATCATGAAAACACATACAGGCTACACTTGGATTGTGAAAATGGGACCATTCGAAGAAGGTGTGATTTTACTAACCCACAGTCCTACATCCTCACAGTTCCTACCAAAAGAAAGTTAATAAATATTGCTAAGTAGCCATTGTTAGACATGTTTCTAAGGAAGAGATACACCAAGGACAGCACCCCGCCCCGCCAAATCTAGGTTTCAGTCCAGCTTTGCTCAGATGATATACACAAACCTACTGGCTTTCTTCCTGAGTCAGGCTTGGGCCCTAGCCCGGCTAGTCTCCTTCCCTTGGGAACAGGACTGAACCCACATCTGCTGTCAGCCTTCTCCATTAAGGGCTGCCTAAGCCATCCGGTGACTTACTAACTACCTTTCATAGGAGTGGGCATCCCCAGGCCATCAAACTAACTGTTGGCACGGGAAAGAAGACAGGATTAAAGAAATATGCAGAGAATTAATTACACATTAATACTCTCCACACCAAATACCACCAAAAGCAGCTCCTCTTGTCTCTCCCCCAACATACTGTGTGTTCTGGAGGCTTCTATTTTGTCCCTGGAGGTACAGAGGAAAAGGGAGGCAGACCTTGAGCTTCCCCATAAAGTAGGAGTTGGGGACTGAGGTGAGAAGAGACTGTCTTTGGTGCAGACAAATGCAGGTTTACTCTTGTTTGAAGTGACCCCAACACTAAATTCTTTAGAGGTTTTGTTGTTGTTGTTTTATATGGCAACATGAGACCCAATTTATCACGGTAAAATTGCCTTACAAATTAACCTTGTTTTGTTCTAGAGTATGTAACTTACCTGTCTGTTCAATAACTTGTTGCCAAAAGGTGTCCAGGCACTGAATCTTGTGTGGAAGCACTCCATTTCCAAGGTTTTTCTAGAAGGATCCCCTGCTGACATCTCAGCAAATTATTTTCTTCCAGCCCTAAGAAATATAGGTTCATTTCAATAGATGCTTAATGATGATCACCTAGAAACATTCAGTATATTAATGTTGTCCTTGTAGGAATCATATAATTGTAGCCATTCATTCACATCTCTATATTTACAGAGAAAAAATTATAGCAAATGATGTATATGTACATCTCCGTGGAGGAAAAATCCATACAAATATGCAAAGGGAGTTCATGAACTCCAAGTCATTGCAATTTACTCTGTCCTCATGCGTTCACACCCAAATGTGGATCTAAACCAGGGTTGTTTTTCACTTTGCTGGGAAAATGACTCAGAAATGGGAACAATTCTGTGCCAGCCAGGAATACTTTTTCTTCCCTGGAAAACAATAATTTGAAGGGCTTAAAAAGGGCACTCCCCCTGTCTGTCTTTTTAGGACACAAAGAGTATAGAGAGAACAAACTTAGGCTAATATAATAGTTGTCCATTGCTGCATAACAAGTGACCCCAAAATTTAATAGCACAAAACAACAAATCCTTATTATCTCGCAGTTTCTGTGGGTCAGGAATCTACACAGAGCATAGCAGAGTACATAATTCGTCTGCTAGGGCTGCCGTAACAGAATATTACAAACTAAATGCCTTGAACAGCAGAATTTTGTTTTCTCATGGTTCTGGAAGCTAGAAGGCCAAGATCAAGGTGCTGTCAGGGCCGGTGTCAAATGAGACTGCTCTGTCTGGTTTGTATATAGCACCTTCTCTCTGTGTTCTTACAAGGCCTTTCTTCTGTGCACACCAGGTGTGATGGGTGGGGAGTAGAGAGAGAGAGAGAGAGAGAGAGAGAGATATCTTTGGTGTCTCTTCCTCTCCTAATAAAAATATCAGTCCTATTGGATTAAGGTTCCACCCTTATAACCTCATTTAACTTTCATGACTTCTTTATACACTCTGTCTCCAAATAGAGTTAGAGTGGAGGTTAGGGCTTCAACATGAAATTGGGGGGAGGGGCACGATTAAGGCCATAACAGGTACTTCTGCTTCAGTTTCTCACAAGGCTGCACTCAAGGCATTGGCTAGGTCTCCAGGCTCATTTGAAGGGTTTGAAGCTCTTTCACATGGTTGTTAACAAGATTCAGTTGTTCATTGTTTTGACCAAAGAATGTTGATAAAGTGAAGATGTGTTACTTCTGGGTCTAGGCCTTAAGAAGATTTGCAGTTTGTCTTTTTGTATGCTTAGGATCTAGCAGCCGCGTAAATAAGCATGGGCTAGATTACAGAATAATGAGAGACCCTATGGAGAAACAGAGGTCGAGGCAGCCCAAAGCTGTTTCAGCCACCTCAGCCCAAGCACCAGATGTGTGAATGAAGCCATCTTGGGTCTTCTCTTTCAACCGCGCTTCCAAGTGAATACAACCATATGAATGACCCCAGGCCATAATAGGCAGCAGAAACAATGCCCAGGTGAGGCCAGCAAACCCACAGAATCATGAAAAATAATGATTTCTGCTTCAAGCTACCTGGTATTTTTTATTCAGCACAGACTGACAGAGCCATGTGCTGGTGGACATCCAGAAGAGTCTCATACAGCTGGTGAGTGTACACACTGGTGTAAATCCTTTGAAAAATGGTTTGGCATTATTGCCTAAAGTTGAACATGTGCATACAATTGACTCAACAGAAAAACATGAACATGTGAACCAAATATATCCACAAGCATATTCACAGCTCCGTTGGATAGCTCTAAACTGGAAACAGTGGAATCATTCACCAGCAGTCAAATGGATAAATATATTGTCATATATCCATGTGCTGGAATGCTGGATATCAACGAACAATCTGCCAGGACACACAACAATGTGTGTGAATCACACACAGAAGACATTAAACAAAGAAGCTGGAAGTAACAGGCTACATTATGTATAATCTAGTTTATACAAAGTTCTACACTACAGTGTTAGAAGTCAAGATGGTGGTTCCCTTTGAGGAGGAAAGAGAGAGTATGACTGGCAAGGACATGAGATGTGACTCTGGGATACAGGTCCTGATCCAGCAGTAGGAACCCAGAGGAGTTCACTTTACAATTCATTGAGTTCTACACTTAGGATTTGCATATTTTGCTATGATCTTCCATTTCTAGCAATGTTTTTAAAAAGATATCACTTAGTGGGACACTGGGTGGCTCAGTCAACTGAGCATCCAGCTCATGATTTTGACTCAGATCATGATCTCAGGGCTGTGAGATGGAGCCCTGTGTCAGCTCTGTGCTGGGCATGGAGCCTGCTCAAGATTCTCTCTCTCTCTCTCTCTCTCTCTCTCTCTCTGCCCCTTCCCCTACACTCATTCTTGCTCTCTCAAAAGAAAAAAATATCAGTTATAAAACACCAAAAACTATTAAGTACCTGAAAAAAAATCAAAGTACAGGGGCGCCTGCGTGGCTCAGTTGGTTAAGCATCTGACTCTTGAATTTGGCTGAGGTCATGATCTCAGGGTTGTGAGATTGAGCCCTGCATTGGGCTCTGTGCTCAGCAGGGAGTCTGCTTGTGCCCTCCCCTCTTCTCTCTCTTTCTCTCAAATAAATAATAAATAAAATCTTTAAAAAAGTAAATTAAAAAAATAGAAGTACAAACTTTATGAGTAAAATTATAAAATTTGGGGGTGCCTGGGTGGCTCAGCTGGCTAAGCACAACTCTGATCTCAGCTCAGTCAAATATATTAGTCATCTCAGGGTCATGAATTCAAGAACCAAGCCCTATTAAAAAAAAAAGTTAAAAAAGAAAATTATAAAATTTTATTGAAGAACATTTCCAAAGAACCTAAATAAATGGCGCTATATGCTTTTTTCATGAATTAGAGAATTCAGAAGAATTAAGAGATTAATTTCCTCAAACAGATTCACTAACTCAGTGCAATCTCAATTCAAAAAATCCTCAGAGATATTGTGGTATGTGTGTGTAACTTGAAAAGCTGATTCTAAGATGTTTATGGAAGTTTAAAGGGCCAAAAATAGTCAAGTCAACCCAGAAGAACCAGAGAAGGAGATGCATTTCTAGATATAAAAACTCACTATAAAGCCAGAGCAATAACATGACGTGACACTGGTATGGAGACAAATATCTAAGGCAGGGGGGACAGAAGAGAAAGTCCAAAAGAGAATCCTGTATACATGGTACTTGTTAGAGGATAAGTCAAAGTAGAGATGGATTTTTCCATTTATAGAAAACAGAGCATCTGTTTAACAAAAGAAGAAATTGGACCTCTTCCCCACACTGTACACCCACACACACCCACACACACCCACGCACACACGTCAACTATCTGAAGGCTTTTTTTAATGTATAAAATAAATTACACATGGTTTGTGAATCCCTAGAAGACAAAATTAACAACAATGTATGATATCAAAGAGACAGATTTTGGATCTACCTAAGTGGGAAAACAATCACTTCAGCAGTATTAGCTGTCTCGGGAGGTTATGTCAATTACTGGAGATACTAAAACACAAACCGGATGACCACTTGTCTAGTGAGGGTTCCAGCATCAGAAAGGTCTAAGCTCCTGGGAGTTCCGTGGTGTAATGGTGAGCACTCTGGACTCTGAATCCAGAAAGGTCTAAGTTTCTAAGCAACCCTCTGTTACTATATATTCCAAGAAGAGAGGGAACAATGGGGCCCAGAGTAACTGAAGAAACTTTATGGGAGAGCCAGAAGATTTTGAGAATAAGACAAACATTTGCAGGTCCTCTGTTCTTACCACACTGGAGAGAGATGGAAGAGTGTTTTAAAAACAAATATCTTGGAAAGGCATGTACCAGATTGGGAACTATTTTATTGTATTGTATTTTATTTTATTTAATTTATTTTTTTTAGATTTTATTTATTTATTTGACAGAGAGAGATCACAAGTAGACAGAGAGGCAGGCAGAGAGAGAGAGAGAGAGAGGGAAGCAGGCTCCCTGCCGAGCAGAGAGCCCGATGCGGGACTCGATCCCAGGACCCTGAGATCATGACCTGAGCCTAAGGCAGGGGCTCAACCCACTGAGCCACCCAGGCGCCCCTTGTATTTTATTTTTAAGATTTTATTTATTTGAGAGAGAGAGAGAGCAGGGGGAGGGGCAGACAGAGGGGGAGAGAAAGAATCTCAAGGGGACTCCCCGCTGAGGGCAGAGCCTGACTTGGGGCTTGATCCCACAACCCTGAGATCATGACCTGAGCCGAAATCCAGAGTCGGATGCTTAACCGACCCAGGCACCCAGGCGCCCTGGAATAATTGTGGAAATACTATAATGACAACACTGAATTTGGAACCCCGTTCTGACTCTCCTTTCCCCCAAGTGAAGCTTTACAAGTAATTTAGCATCTGAGCCTCAGTTTTCTCATGTGGAAAGCAAAGCAATGCAATGCTGTGCCTTGGCAAACTACAGTGTAATAATGTGTTGTTCAGAGGAAAACCTCATGGCAATGTGGGAAATTAAATACCTCCTTCTGAATCAACATGAAATCAAAACAAATCCTTAGTTTCCTAAGATGCCCAGCTGTTGTTATGTGAAATCCCTCCAAGAGCCAACATAAGGAGTTTTGATTTAGCAAGTTCTTGAGATTGTTATTATCCTCTGTGTTAAGGGATCATTGAGTTACGTAACAAGCAGAACATTGCAGAAAGAATAGTCACCGTCTCTGTTAGTGGGTATAAATATCTGAGTATGGTACATCATATATAGATAGAGATACAAATATAAAGATAGAGATACAAATACAGAGATGGGGATTGGGATATAAATTTCCATGGGATTAGTTATATTCTTCTGAGATGTCAGTTTTGTGGATTAGTTATCCAACCCAGGGAGAAATGGCATGTTGGCAATCATTACTTCTTTTTTTTTTTTAAGATTTTTTTTTTTTTAGATTTTATTTATTTATTTGACAGAGAGAGATCCCAGGCAGGCAGAGAGGCAGGCAGAGAGAGAGAGAGAGAGAGAGAGAGAGAGAGATAAGCAGGCTCCCCACTGAGCAGAGAGCCCGATGCGGGACTCATCCCAGGACCCTGAGATCATGACCTGAGCCGAAGGCAGAGGCTTTAACCCACTGAACCACCCAGGCCCCCCTCATTACTTCTTTAAATTGGATGATTTCTTTTCATATTCCAGCATTTATAGTAGCTCCATAAGATATTAATAGGCTCTTCCCAGAAAAACAGAATCTGTGGTTAAACATGCTTGGGAAATGAATGATTGAACAAAATTAAACAAGTTTCTTTTTTATAAGATGTTTTGGACACCTAAATATGTTGATACTCGTGAATCTCCAAGAGGAGGAAACGATATGCAGCATTTCCCTTGTTCATTCTTTAATTTTTTTTTTATTTTTAAAGCTTTTCTTTATTATATGACAGAGAGAGACATGAGAGAGGGGAACACAAGCAGGAGGACTGGGAGAGGGAGAAGCAGGTTTCCTGCCGAGCAGTGAGCTTGATGTGGGGCTCGATCCCAGGACCCTGGGATCATGACCTGAGCCAGAAGCCGACCCTTAACGACTGAGCCACCCAGGCGTGCCTCTCTTGTTCATTCTTATAGGAGCCTATCATGATGTGTATCGGCATTGTGATATGATGATCATGGTGGTTATCTCATGCTGTGTAACAGAGAAGCCCAAAATTTAGGGGCTTAAAATAATGAACATTTATTATTTCACAGTTTCTGTGTCAGGAGTCAAGGCATGGGTTTACAGGGTCCTTTGGGTCACAGTCTGACAACCAAGTTTCAGATGGGGCTATAGTCATCCAAAAGCTGGACAGGGGAATGATCCACTTCAAGGCTCATTTCAGTGGTCGTTGGCAGGATTCAGTTCCCACAGACTACAGGAACAGGTTCTCAGTTCCTTGCAGGCTGTTAGCTGGAGGATTCCCCTCCATGTGAGCTTCATTTGCTTATTAGCTTACAAAATGGCAGCTGGTTTCCACTCAGGTGAACAAGTGAAAGGGCAAGACAGAGCAGGCAAGATGGAAGTTGGAGTCTTTGTGTAACAGAAGCGCAGAAGCATCACATTTTGATTAGTCAGAACATAGGTGAGCAGATGTGGTTAGCAGCCCACATTCAGCCTGTCAACCACATTTGTAAATAGTTTTATTGGAATACAGCTAGTCAAAATTATTTACATATTGTCTATGGTTACTCTTATACTGTAGCAGGAAGAACTGAGTAATTAGGGAGAGACTGTAGAGGTCACAAGCCAAAAATATTTACTACCTGACCCTTTACAGAAAAAGTTGGGCAACCCCTGCATTAGAAACAAGTCTAGCCCACACCCGAGGGGAGGGGATTCATGAGGGCATGGATATCAGGAAGCTGGGGTCATTGGGAGCCATTTTAGAACATGCCTACCACAAAATGCCTACACTGATTTGGCATTTGGCAAGTATTTGTTGAATGAGTAAGTGAATAATTGTTTACATCCCCTGATTTTCAAATTCAAGGGCTGAAAAGCAAGTTACAAGCTAAAACAAAAAGCCAAATTCCTTCACAAATTATTAGGACTTGACACCTGTGTCACAACTGTGACAATTATCAACTTGTGTAGATCTTATTAGTAATCTCCATCAAGATGTTAAATGAGGTAGATGGTAAAATAACCTTAGGACTGAATTAATATGTACATCTGACAGATTATTCTTTCACAACATCAGCAAATTGGAAGAAAGGGAAGGTTTTAGGGTGCTCATTTGGAATGTGAATTCTGGGGCAAGAATACTTCTTGTGAATTATGTTTACAGTATGGCAGTCCCTGATACCTTCTATCACCAAGAGCGACTCAAAACCTCAGTGTACAAAACCAAATTCTCATCCATTCTTCATCTTTTCTCTGTGCCCTTTCTCCTAGAGCCAAAATACTGTACCATGAAGTTCTTCCCTGATCGTTTAGGATTTCTCTTGTTCTTACACAAAGTAGCGAGTCACGTCTAGAAAAGTAAAGGTCCAGCCACTCCCGTGCTTATGGCCCAGGTGTCCACTGAATTGAGGCCCTAGCATGAGTGACACCAACTGGACACCCTTTCTTACCTGACCATGGAAAACAAGGGCTCTAAATGTTTCTGAAGTGTGTCGCAAGAAGGAAATGAAATTGGAGACCCCAATCTGTGGTTCTTCTCATTTAGAACTAGATCTAACATACATGCTGTTACAAAATCAAAGTGGGGAGGGAGCCGTGTGAGAAAAGCTATGGTTATTTTAATGTTTGTTTGAGTGGCTACTCTGACCTGCACTGTGCTAGTAAATCTCTTCCCCATACTCCAGCTCCTTCACTTCTCCCATTCACCCTGGCAGTTAGACGACAGAGGAGAAAGGCAGGGTAAAGAAAAGCATCCAACGTCAGACAGGGAATAATTGGTTATTAAGTTTAAAAATTATACTGGATTTTCCCTAAAGAGCGAGTGTAACTTAAATGGATTGTATGACTACTATGGGTTCATTTGGAAATAAAATTTCTTTTACACGGCTGACCATACAACTGGCTATTGATGAGGAAATCAGCAACTGACACTAGCAGTTCTTTGCTTAGCAAAAATAAAAGGGGGGGCGCGCAAGGTGGGGAAGAGCTTGTTGTGTGACAACCAAAGCCAGATTAAGGGTTAGGATGGCTGGGCAATTGGCAGCCCATACAGAGAGCTAAATTGTCACTGGGGTAAAGCAGAATCTTACTGCCATTAACTGTTTCCCTTGGTGATTTCTTACACAGCAGGAGACATGTAAATTCGCCTAGTCCTGCTCCACAGCAGGACTCAAGTGCTCAAGTGATTTGAAGGGAAATTAGAAACAAAACATTGTTCCCTGCCACAGAGGTACCTACATTTGAGTTCTCTTATGATCCACACATGCAAATTGTACCATGATTCATTTATTCTCTACAATTTAATCCCTTGAGCATGTTCTATATTTTCAATATTTCAGAGGCTATGCAAATACACTTTCCAAAATATGTACCTGACATTCCTTCCCTGAGAAACTTTTAGATTCTATGCACTGGAAAAAAAATTCTATAGAAAGTCTTCCTCTTGCATCATGAAGGAGGAATAAACTACTCAGAGTGGGGCAGAAACCCCAATTTAACCCCTTAAATATGCCTCTCAAGAGTTATCTGGGGGGAACCTGGGGGGTTCAGTTGGTGAAGTGACCAACTCTTGATTTCCGCTGGGGTCATGATCTCCCCTGAGTCCTGAGATAGAGCCCTGAGGCTAGAATCTGCTTGAGATTCTCCCTCTCCCTCTGTGCCACTCCCCCACGCCTGCTCAAGCATGTGTTCTCTCTCTTTCTCTCAAACAAATCAATAAAATCTTTATAAAAAGTTTCTGGTTCTAAAGATTGCAAAAAGAACCAGAGTACAAGAAAAATTTGTGTGATTAGTGAAAGACAGAAATAAAAGACTTCCAGATAAGTTAAATGTATTCAGGGCATGAAGAAACATGACTTATTTTGAACATAAAGTGGTATATAATTTTTATTAAATGCACAAATTAGTAATGGATAATGGAAGTGATGACATGTTTGGAGGAAGCCCACACTATTGGTAGCACAGGAGATGCTAAGAATGCCACGTTGTGAACCCAGACTGGACACGATCAAATGCTGGATTGGCTCACTGATAAATAAGTTTAAAATTATAAAATTAGGGGCGCTTGAGTGGTTCAGTCCTTAAGCATCTGCCTTGGGCTCGGGTCCTGGTCCTAGGGTGCTGGGATCAAGCCTGGGTATCAGGCTCCTTGCTCTGCAGGAAGCCTGCTTCTCCCTCTCCCACTCGCCCTGCTTATGTTCCTTCTCTGGCTGTCTCTCTGTCAAATAAATAAAAATGTAATCTTTTAAAAAAATAAGTAAAACTATGAAATTAGAGCTGCAACAAGCAGCAGCCATACTATTTAAACTCGTTCAGGAGAAATGAACAGTTCTGGCTGTTCTCAAACTTTCAAGTCTCTAATCCCTACTTTCTCCTTCTGAAATAAGTTTTAGAGCATGATTTTTGAGGTTCCCAAGGTGCACAACTGTCAAGACGGGCCTGAAAACAGTGGCCTGGGTTGTGCTGAACTTGGATAGGGATGATGTCAGGATATTCTGTTCTGATACGTATGGCAAGAATGTTTAGTAAGCGCAGCATGAATATTTTTCAAAAAGAAAAATATATATAAGTATCATGTCTTTAATTATTTGTCCTGTTCATCAAATCTTAGCATATTAATTGCTAGAGCTATGCAGTTCTAACCAGGCACCGTATTCACCACAGAGTCTGTATTTCTCTTCTACGCCCACCCACCACCGGACTCCCCACGCAGCCGGGACTCCAGGGTAGGAGAGTGAGAACTTGAGAACTGGCAGGAAGAGAGGAGTTGGTGTGAGCCAGTCTGGGGTCGAAAGAAAATCAGTGCTTTCCAAAGTGCTCAATAACTTGACTCCATTTCTATCCCAGATGAATGCTCTGGAGGAGGTTCAGTTCCCTTGCCACCCGCCCAACTCAAATCTACTCAGATTTTTGTTTCTCCCCAGAGTCACTGCAGGGTTTTCTGGATAATTGTCGGGCTGCGGAGGTTCTCAAGGTCATGGGGGGAGGGGGGGGCCAGTGTCCTCCTCAAAGCTGTTTAGGGGCTCCCAGGCGTGGCGAGGGGAAGCCCGGTGCCCATGGGGTCCCAAGCAGAAGATGCGCGGCCCAGAAGCAAGGGCTTTACCTCCCGGAGGTGGCCGAGGGACCGGGACCGGAGCGACTGCCTCCTCTTTCCACCGCGGAGTGAAAAGCAGGAACTCTAGCTAGCGGCCGCAGCGGGGCGCCGTCTCCATGGAGACCGACAACACCCTCCCCAGACTCGCACCCCGGCGCCCCCGCCTCGCGCACCAGGCCGCGGCCTTCCTGCGCCTGCGCGCGGGGACAGCTGGACCGTGTGCGCCTTCCCCGCCTGCCGCGCGCGGAGCCTTGCCCGGTTCCTTCGCCGTCCCCCGGGGAGCCTAGGGTGGGACCCCTGAAGGCTTGGAGCAGAGGGGCAGAAGCCGGGTAGCGGGACCTCAGCCAAGATGAGATGGGACGCTGAAGCCAGCAATATTAAGGCCCTGGGATGGGAAAGGTGGGGGATTATCTTTGGCAAATCCTCAGACTATTTTAATACTTATTATCAGTTTTAGCGTTATACAGGAGGAACCAAAATCAAAGCAAACAAGTTTATGGGATCTGGAAGTAGCACAGAATATGATAAATGGCTTGCTCTGGCAGTATTTTTTTTTAAGTAATTGGTAATTAAAATTTGTCTACAGAGAATACGCAACATCTATATAATATATAATTTTGTTCTAATACAGTTTTGTTCTAACCCAGGCACCTCTTTTTTTTCCTGCTGCCTTTAATATGTTTTCGTATGAGAGGGTACAAATTAGGTAAGCTAAAATTTTATTACCTGAGGCCCCCATGGGGCTCCTTGACACAAAGGACAAATAAACCAAATGAATAAACAAGGTCAATTAGATGCTCTGTTGCTAATCCACAGGAAACAGCTTTTGCTTTACTCTGTCTCAGGACCCATCCAAGAAAAACACGTCACATGGCAAAATTTCCTTTTGCTCTGTCGGGTCCTGAAATGCTATTTGCCCACCCTGGAATCCCTGTTTTTGCAATCCACGTGAAAAGTTTAGAAGATTGTCTTTAACGTTCTGCTAATTTTCTCATTTTTAAAAGGGGTATCAAAAAGACCCACTAGATAAGTCGGTCAAAATTCTTTGAACTCAGAATGCCAAAAATTACTAAAATCAAGATTTGTATCATTCAATGACTTTCACTCTCCCACCCCCGAATAGGTGCTTGTTTCTCTATCCTGGAAACAAAAAGCATGGGCCTCTTCTAAAATGTGAAGGCAATTGAGCTATGATTGAATAAACATAATGTGGCATATCTACACAATAGGATATGATCTGGTTATATATATATATATATATATATATATATATATACACACATATGCCATATATATATATATAGTGCTGATCCATGCAACAACACAGATGAACCCTGAAACCCTGAAAATATTGCATTAAAGTGAAAGAAGTCAGTCATAAAAAACCATGCTTGATTCCGTTCATACACAATGTCCTGAATTGGCGAATCCAGAGACAGCAAGTAGATTACTAGTTACAAATGGCTGGGGGGGTTGGGATATGGGATCTTTTCTTTTTGAAAAAATGGAAGTGATGAAAATGTCCTACAATTAGATTATGGTGATGGGTGCACAAGTGTGAATGCAGTAAAAACCACTGAGCTGTACACTTGAAAAGGTGTATTTTATGGTGTACGAGTTAATTATTTCAAAAAAGCTGTGTAAAATGGGCAATTAAACTGATGATGTTTGCTGTGTATTAGTGGTGTTAGCTGTTGTGATAAGCAACTTATACACACCTTTTTACTTTCTCCTCATAACCAGTACAAATTGGTTATTAATCTCATTTCTAGATGAAAAACAAAAGTTAAACCCAAAGAAACCAAGTAAAGGTGCATGAATAGAAAGCTAAGGGGCAGAATAGGGATTCAAATCAAGGTCTGACTTTAAAGCCCATGCTCTTTTCATGACTGACACCAATACTGAAATGTGTACAAGGCGCAAAATCTGGAAGAAAATTACATAACCCAAAATTTTATAAACACAGTGTACTTTGGAGGATGGAAATCTTGTATCCCCAGATTGAAAGACTACAGGGCTCTTCGAAATAAAACAATAAAGACCAATGTAAAACAATCACTTTTATTAAAAATAGCAAATTTCACAAATACTCATTTACCGTTTTGTTGTCGCTGGCCACTGGAAAACACCAGTGTGTGTACTGATTGTCTAACGTAAACTGCAGCGGGGGGCTGCCACAAAAAGCCTGGGCATCATCAACTTATATGCAACATGGGAATAAGTTTGGTGAGCTCAGGAAGGAGAAACCTTCAGCCCTATTATTAACATTCTGCACAATGCATTTCAAGTATAACCCCCATAAGGCAACAATGGAAAGCATAGCAGCACAACCTGATTAAGCCTTCAACAAGGCCGAGGCTCCAGTTAGGATGAATAGCAGCGAGTCAAATTTACTAAAAGCAGGAGTGAAAACAATCATTGCACTGGCACTTTAATCACTTTATTCCTTATTGTGGAAGGTGATTCTGCTACTGGATTCAGCTGGGAAAGTAACGAATGCTGCTCCTCTTCAAGCCACAAGAAAGCAACCACATGTCGTTTTAGCTGGTAGAAGTATTTGGAACATCTTGTGCATCAGCCAAATGTAACTTTTGTCTGAGTTTATCATTAAGAAGATTTTCATTCTGTAATGAGGACTTCTTTTAAATTATGGGAAATTACACTCAGGAGCTGAGAAAAAGTTACTAAAATAAAGGAAATATGTTTAAAGGGCAAGTGCCTATGTGGCTGAGAAACCTGAATGTAACCAGACAATTTTTAAACAAAGTTATATATATATATATATATATGGTGTATAGTATATAAAGTATATAAATTAGAAATATATTATAATAATATACATTAACATATCAATTAAATAATTATTATAATTACATATAATTATAATTATATATTACAAATATATAATTATAATTATATATAATTACTATAACTGTATATAATTATAATTATAAAATATATTAATATAACTAATATAATAATAATATATATTCTTATATAAAGTATATAAATTATACTATATCTGAAATCTGAAGACTTAAAAATAGTCACTAAATCAAGATTATGTTCCAGGTTCTAGTAGAGCACAGAATTATTTTAATGTGGCAAGAATTATTTTCACGGTAAGGGACTAATAAGAGGTAAATATGAAAACTTCTCAAATGATAAAAAAATCATTTCTCTATCTAATAAACACCATTATTATCTCTATCTAATTAAATTAAATTAAATTATCTCTATCTAATAAACACCAGTTTATTATCCTTGGGAAAACAACTTCTTTGTAAAGGTCAAAAATAAAATTATACCTTGAAATCTTTTCTTATAATCTTCTGAATTATTCTTAAAGAAGATTGGAAACAGGATGGAATTCCTGCAGATATTATTCCCTTTCCTTATTATCATTGCCTTTCATCTCTCTGTATGATCCACCTGCTACCTATTTTTTCAAGACCCAATTCAAACAATGAAATGAGAACAATTCAATGTTAGCAAGACACACACGGCAGAAATTGCTAAAATACATAGACATGAGTATTGCCAAAGACATTCTCGTCCAGTTGGAAAGCTGAGATTTAACATACACAAAAATCAACAGAGACTGAAATAGGCAGAATGCTAGTCTGAGGTACAAATAAAATGCTTTATGGAAGTGGACAGCTTTGGTGTTATTTGATAAGGGAAAGGGGGAGGCCAGAGCAACTCGAGGTAGGAAGTACAACCTGAAAAAGGCATCACAGTGAGCATGAACATGATGTCTTCTTTGATATCCAGAGAACCAGCTTAGCAGCAATGAAAAATAATGAAAAATATAAGAGGATATGTAGGTTGTGATCATACTACTGAGAGCCTTTAGAAAGTCTGACATGGTAAAAAAATTAGTCTAAAATAAGAATGGCAAGATGACAGTGATGATTTTAGGAAGAATTATTTAGTGGTGTCTAAAGTCTACAGCAGCACTGTCCAAAAAAAAAAAAAAAAAAAAATATATATATATATATATATATATATATGTACTACAAGCTACAGATATAATTTTTAAAATATGTTTTACACTAATATATCAAAAAACTATCATTTCAGCATATAATCACTATGAAACATATTAAAATATTTTATATTCTTTTTGTAACACTAAATCTTTGAAATCAGATGTACAAATTATAGTTCTAGCACATTTCAATCCATATTAGCTATTTCACCTGCTCAGTAGCTACATGGCTAATGGCTGCCATATTAGACAGTGCAGCTCTAGAGGTGGAACAGAAGAAATTTGAAAGGTTAGGGAATAAAGTGATGAGGGTGAGGAATGAAGAAAGAATAAAAGGCAGAGCTGATGATGCCTGAAAACTAACTATAATTAATAAATGGCAATAATTTCCTGCCCACATCCAGGTTCAATGGCAGAGAGTGCCATGAGTAGCAATGTCTGGTATAGTCATAGAAGGAATTTAAATAATCTTGGAGACTGAAATAACAGAGGCAACTGATGACAGAGAGGGAAATTAGAAGGGGAAAGTCTGAATACAGAGAGAACAATTATTACAAATGAGGAAACTAGGGTTGCCAAACTTTGCTCAAGGCTACACACCTGCTTACCAAGATTTGAAACCAAGCAATTCAAAGCCCATGCTCTTGTAGTCTATCATGTTGCCTTGTTCAACCGTGGTGACTCAATCAAGCCAAGTGGTAAGATAAGTAAATCTAAATGTTAAACAAAAACTCAGAGGATAGGAGATACTGCTGTGTCATATGCATAGAAAGAATATAAAGCATAGAATAGAGAGCTCAGAATGAATATAAGGAAAAGAAAAAAGAACTAGGAACTACTACTAAGAGAAGCCTCATAATTAACTCATATCTAATCCTCAAATTAAATCCTTCTTGGTAATGATATTTTACATTAATGTCTCCCACAGTTTATGTGGCTTCTCAAAACCTTATTTTCTTCATCTGTAAAATGGTAAGTATAATACCACATACTTACAAGGGTAGGACCAAATAAGAAAATGCATGTAAAGTCCTTCATAAAATACTTGGCAAGTAGTAAGTACTTAAGATTAATGATTTTTATTACAGGATTTGTATATACCTCTCTAATTCTTCACTGTTGTTACTGCATAATTTAGCTTTTTTTTAAAAAAAGATTTTATTTATTTGACAGAGATCACAAGTAGGCAGAGAGGCAGGCAGCGGGGGGCGGGGAGGAAGCAGGCTCCCCACTGACCTAAGCCAAAGGCAGAGTCTTTAACCCACTGAGATACCCAGGAGCCCCATAATTTAGCATTTAATAACAGTATATGTTATTAACAATAATGGTTATATATATATATATTTTTTTTCTACAGTTTGGAAAATTTCATATATACATCATTATATGTAGCAATTACCCCATATTACAGAGGACACTCTGAGATGTTAAACAACTTACCCAAAATTAGTATCAAAACCAAATTTCAAAAATAAATCTCTTGACTCCACAACCAGTATCCTTTTTAGTATCTCATTATTTAGTCCAAAGGGACTAAACTCTCAAATTAAATGATTTTATAGGCAGAATCATTTCTTACTGTTTTTATATATCTCACATTGTATCTGCGTCTCTGTCCAGAAATACATTTTGTATAGTTCCTGAAATAATTGCTCCAAACTGAAATGTCAAAACCTGAATATTTTACATATGCCTTGGTGCTTTCCTTTAAGCTAATCTTATAATACACTTTATATATGCATGTAAAGTGTTCTATGTAATGAGAGCAAATTAAGTATGGCATTTTATGTCCACATATCCAACTGCTCTTTAACTTAAGAATCCAAGATTCAAAATAATTTCTATGGCAATAGCCTAATCCTCAATTCTCCTGATTAATATTTTTAAAATTTGTTTTAGAAATCCAAAAACAACACAAAGCAAAGCAGAACAAACCAGAAACAAACAAAATGGCAACATACAAAAGCAACTAAAAATTCCATTTGGAGACCAAAGGGGAAGAGAAATGGCTCCAGTAAATAATAGTAGGTATCCTTGTTCACTTGATTGAGCTATTCACTGGAGTTACAATGTGTAAACTTTTCACTGTTGATATTAGACAAAAGGATACATGGAAGAATTCAGTTCTTCTAACTGTAACACAAAGAAACAAATTTAATTTTAATTTTTATAAGAAAAATATCTTAAGTAGGTCATGTTTACATATTTTAAAATAAACTATTTTTCATTTAAGCTTTCTTTAAAAGAAAAAGTAAAATATTGAAAAAACTTTCCAAAAATTTTCAGGCTAGGAAATTCACTTATACAAAATAATTATAAAGTACCTTTAGCATTTATTAAACACATATATGAGAAGAGAATGAAACCAGATAATAAAAACTGGAGTTTTATAAGGATTCTTAAAACCATGAATAATTATAACATCTCTATTAATAGTTTTAAAAAGTTGACATTTTCATGATCAAATTCCTTAAAACCTTTGTAGATTACAAAAAGATTTCACATATCATTCAGTTTTCAGGATGAGGTAGAATTAATCACACCTATTTTACAGAAATGTTACAGAAACAAAGTTATAGAAATGTTAACTAAATTGACCAAGTTACACAGATGTATCTGAAATGCAAACCCCAGACTAAACAAAGGCTTTCTGGTTTCAAATTCAGTGTTCTCACCATACCACAGTCACTTTCCTAAATGTACTGCAAAACAAACCTGTATTTATTTATTAAGAGGAACTAGTAGAAGGAAATACTTGTAAGACTGAACATAGTAGATGTAAAATAAACACACAGGCTTGAAACATTGAAAGTATGGGCATATCATTTCCTGCACATTTCATTACTCAAAGGATAAAGAGAAGGAACAGAAATTAAACATTTTTGTCATTAGTGAATATGGAAACTATTCTGAAACTAAAGTACCAATTTTTCTTTTATTCAAAATAAATGTTTAAAGAGACCAATTTCATTAATACCTTTTAGTAGAAGAACCATACGTAGTGTTATAGATGGGATTATGTCCTCCCCAAACTCATACATTTTAGCCCTAACCCCCAATACCTCAGAATGTGAGTGTATTTGGAGATAGGGTCTTACAAAGATGGAGTAAGTTAAAATGAGGTCATTAGTGTGGGCCCTAATCCAGTATGACTGGTGGCTTTATAAGAAGAGGAAATTGGGACATAGGTACCCACTGATAAAAGGGGACTGCCATCTAAAGATGAAGATGGGTATCTACAAGCCAAGGAGAGAGGCCTCAGAAGAAACCAGTCCTGCTGATACCCTGATCTCCATCTCTGGGGCTCCAGAACTGTGGAAAAGAAACTTCTAGGGTAGCCAGTCTATGGCGCTTTGTTACAGCAGCTGTAGCAAGCTGATACACATAGCACATACTAAGTTACCTTAAATAGCAAATACAGTTCTGTATTTAGAAATAAGTGACCACTAGATGAGTGAATAACATAAATGTATACATCACATCAGGATCTTCTATATATTAAGATCTTATCATATATGGACAGAAGTGAATCTTTCACTTTTAGATTTGCCAGTATTCTCAGAATATATGCTTAGATGCAAATATGACAATTTCTTTGAAATATATTTCTTTTTAAAAAAGGGTAGAATACAACATGTGTGAAACTTGAAAATACTACATTAAGTGATAGAACCCAGTCATAAGGAGCCACACATTGAGTGATTCTCTTTATATGACATATCCAGAATAGGCCACATCCACATAGAGAGTAGATGAGTGGCTGCTAAGGGATGAAGTGAAGGGAGAATTGAGAGGGATAGGGTTCTTTTAGCGGGTGATGAACATGTTCTGGAATTAGACAGTAGTGATGTCTGCAAAACACTGTGAAGATACCAAAAACCACTAAATGATATACTTTAAATGATTAAAATGATGAACTTTCTTTCAATAAAAAATTTTTATGATAGAAAGAATAAAGAAAAAGAATTCCACTCACGTCAGACAGAAGCCTGTCCAGATTGGAGTCACTGGCTGTTTTTCTCTTATCCTCAGGAAGTTCCTCTAACTCCCCATAGAGCTCCAAATTCAAGCGAGCTAATTTCTCCTGCATTCCCCGAACATGTTCCATCTGTTCAATGGAACATTCATTTCCTGGGGGAACATCCCAGAACATTAATAAAGATTAGGACAGTTCAAACTAAAAGCCTTGAGGAAAAACTTCTAAACTCAAGGTGCTCACAGGAAATTAGCTTTCTTTCTGTGGTGAATTACATTGGTAATGACTGCGTATTTTCTGTGCATAATCACAAATCAAATCCTGTTTTGACAGGAAAACAATGATAATCTAAGAAACAACTGTGGGCACTGAGAAAATCAAATAGGAAAGATTTTCTGCAAAAAACAAAACCATTCTGTAAAAAACAAAACCATGACTCAGTTGGTGCAGGGTTATGAGTACAAGCCCAGTGGTGGGGGTGGACATAGCTTGAAAATAAAATCTTTCAAAAATTAAAAGAAAAACGAAACAACTAATACCCAAAATCATCCCTTAGGTAAAGAAAGTTCTTTTTTTCGATAGTAATATCATTTCTAGAAGCAATAGCGTCATCTAATCATGTTCAATTTGACAACTGCCATTTGAACTGAGTGACCTAATATTTTATAAGAATGAGTAACCTTGAGACTCCTATAAGAACTTCAACCATGAAAAAAAAAAACTTCAATCATGAATCATTTTGCCACCAATTATATATGCCTCCTTTAAGAAATAAAAGTGAAAATATTTATGAAGAATATTATGATGCATGAGAAACACAGTGTAATATTCAGTTGTATACTCAGTAATGCAAGAGAGCTTAATTGCTGAAGGACAGGTTTTACATTATTTATTGACCAGAGTTCTCTGAGGTGGCATTATCATTCAGGGCAGCTAATATATATATATAGTACATGATATATTACATATTTCATACACTTTACATATAGCCTCTACATCCTCTTTTTTTTTTTTAAGATTTTATTTTTAAGGAATTTCTACACCCATTGTGGGGCTTGAACCTACATCCCTGAGATCAAGAGTCACATGCTCCACTGACTGAGCCAGTCTGGTGCCCCTTGTCTCTACAACCTCTTGATACTAAAGTTTTTTCCTAAAAAACCTTGGTTTTCTCAGAGGTATACTATAGCTCAGCTAAAGTTGAAGTATAAAATATAGTATAAAGTTGAAGTATATATCTTGAATCAATAGGAATTCATGTATATTACACTATAATTTCTTCCAGCCAGCTTTATATCATCTTCATAAATCGACAATATTATGTTGACTACTGATAATTTTTTTTTATTTGACAGAGACAGAGAGATCACAAGTAGGCAGAGAGGCAGGCAGAGAGGCGGAAAGCAGGCTCCCTGCTGAGCAGAGAGCCCGATGCAGGGCTCCCTCCCAGGACCCTGAGATCATGACCTGAGCTGAAGGCAGAGGCTTAACCCACTGAGCCACCCAGGCGCCCCAAAATTATCAAAACTGATAATTTTGAAGCTAGTTACAGCTCTTTAAAAGTCATCCTTTAAAAGTCAGATATTTCTGAGATATTTAAAAGCCTGATATCTCTGAGAAAATATCTTGTATTTCCTTTGTTTTTCAACAATTAGTAGTAATCTGGAAGGTCAAGTGGAAGAAATACCCCAAGAGAGGGACGTGTGTGTATGTGTGTGTACACATGTATAGACTGGCACACATATAAATTCATCAATTTTTAACATACATAGATAGAGAGAAAAGAGGGGGACAATATGGATTAAAAATATAAAGAAGCAGAAATCATAAGGGATCCAGGTGAGAACCATGAACCAACATGAGAACAGAAGCTCCAAAAGGATAAAAAGGAACAGATGGAGGTGGAATCAATTAACAGAAAAAATGCTCCTTTAGATGAAAATGAGCTGGTAGATATGAAGGGCTCACTGATCCCCAGGCAGAATTAATGAGAAGAGTTAAAAAAATTCCAAACATTGACCCCTCCAGTGTCATCAGCATTTTATGAAAGAACTCTTTTCTCTGAATTCCACCAGCAACAGGTATTACCAGTCTTTTAATTTTGCCAGTCTGCTGGTATGAGGTGGGATTTATTGTATTACTATTGCATTTGTGGCCGTTAAGCAGCTGAATTGCTCTTTGTAGGACCCCTACCCAGTTTTCTATTTGGTTATTTACCCTTTTATTGCTGGCTTCAAAAAACCAGCACGTATGCTGATGACATTTATGCATTTGTGTGAGATTCTTCATGTGTGCGTCCAATAATTTTCAAACTGCTTTATACAAAATACATGTACATAATTTTATCAGGCAAGACTAATAAGGCAAGTTGCAAACTGAATACAAAAACTGACTACATACTTTGAGAACTCATATTCAAAACTACCTACTCAGAGTTCTTAATGGGACAATCAATTAACTGTTCTCTAGATTCATGAAAGAACAAGAAAATCAGATTCTTCAAATTCAAAAGTAAGGAATGGTGGACAAAAATTAAGTTTAGGCTTAAAAGGGTAAATAAAAATGATCCTGAGACTTTCCCAAACCAAAACATTAAGTCTCAACTATTTAGCTGATGAAGAATATTTTTTATTTGTTACTTTCAGGATCGTTATTCCATAATAGCAATCCTACGTTAACATTTCAACCAACCCTCCCTTCTTAAAAAAAACTTTTTCCTGGAGCCTGGGTGGCTTAGTTGGTTAAACGTCTGACTCTTGATTTTGGCTCAGGTCCTGATATCAGGGCTGTGAGATGGAGCCCTGCATGGGGCTCGGCACTGGGCATGGAGCCTGCTTAAGATTCTTTCTCTCCCTCTCCCTCTGCCTCTCTCACCTCTCTCTCAAAAATAAATAAGTAAATAAATAACCCTTTTTCCTGAAATTTTAGAAGATAAATTATAAACCATTACAAATGAAATCTAGGGTGATTGCATTTGATGCCTCTGGACTCTATTTTTTAAATAAAAGAAAATGATACTTTTAAAAGAATAGGATGCAAACATCTTGAAAAGAAAAACAAAAGGGAAATATCTATGGCTTGCCGAATGCTTGAAGTTTTCCAGAGTGGAAATCATTCAAAAGGCTGAGAAGCCCTCTCTCCATCTCCTGAACGTCTGAGACGTCGGTGAGGAAGGAGTGCTGAATAGGAGTCGGTTGTGCACCTTTTCCTTCTCCACCCTGAGGTCTGGTCTTTTCTTTCATCACTCTGCAAAGATGATGCAATACAAACATTAATTGTATATGAGTATCTTTAAGAAGAGAGAATTATGCATATATAAAGTACACATAAGATACATGTATTATCTCGCTTTCCAAATATCTAATACTACAGAATACTCACATACATACAGCAGTATTATATATCACACTTGAACTTGTTGCTCCTGTTTCCTTTAGAGCCTCAAGACAAATGATGGTCACCAAATATTAATAATGAGTTACTTCTAGGTGGTTTTAAATTTCTTCTTTGAACTGTTCTTGTGTTTGAATTTTTACAATAAATATGAACCATTTCTATGACAGCAATGAAGCCACCCTTTTTAAAAAAATAAAATTACCAAAGCACACTCAGCTTAGTTTAAAAAAAAAAACACAAAATAATACATTATATGTTCATTAAAAAAAAATTAAGTACAAAAAAAAAAAACCCTGTATATTTTGTTCCATTTTCTGGCTAGTGCATCAACTTTGTCTATTTTCTTACTCAGTCTATTTTAATAGGAGACTAAGTAAGAGCCTTCAAACCAATCATTCATTCTGCATGTTCTAATCCCTACACATTGTAACCTTTATAATTTTTTTTCTAGATCACATATAATATGTGCTTCAACTGTTTTGAAAGTTAAGCCAAGAGAAAAAAAGTGTTATAAGAATTACTGGATTTAGTATTTACCTTGATAGCATGTTGCTGTGATATTATGAAAGAAAAAAAAATCACCTTTTTAACTTTGGTCGCTGTGAAGTTGACTGTGATGCAGGATTTGAAAACCCTGTGCTTTTACTAACTGGAATGGCATTTTTTTTGGCATTAACAACCTGAGTAGAGTGGGCACTAAAAGACTTAGGACTCCTCCTCTTCACTTTCCGTTCTTCCATTGTTCTAAGTTCCTTACTGCACCAAGGCCAGCTTCTTAAAACCTAAGGAAATACAGCAAAATGATACATACAGGCTAGAATATGCAAAATTGAAAGGGGTTTAAAGACCCACTTCATAGGCTGATACCAATATATCAAGAATTTCAGAGGTCATTAGATAAAGTTAAAATAAGAAGCCCTTAAGTTTAACCTATTGTGCTGTATATACAAAAACCCTAAGCAAAATTGCCAGTTAGAAATTTTTTTCACCATTTTTTTTTATTCATTCATCCCACAAATATTTACTCGTTTTCACCTCCCAGTTACTATTCTGAGTATTGGGAAAACGGTAGTTAACATGACAAAGTCCCTTTCCTCAGAAAGCCTGCATTATAGAAGGGGAACAATACATTAAAAAAAATAAACAAAATAGCCATGTGATATTCTCAGCCTGACTCAAGCTCTAGATGATCTTTAAATCTCCTGCTAAAATCTGTTCTTGGAAGAACCAACTAGATTTAAACAGATGTGTAAGTGAAAGGAGTATCTGCATTTTAACTAATAACTAGAAAACTTATTTCAACCACCAAGCAGAAACTGAGTTTCTGCCTAGGGATAATACTGATTCTAGTTCCTTGATCAACTGAAGTTCTGTAAAATTAAACTTGTTCCATGACTATTTTGAATATATTTTCTCCACTTATTCCCAAGGATACATGAAACTGTATTATATATGTTTAGGTTTGCTAGTATCAAAAAAGTTACACTGTGAAGTTCCAGCTGGCCTTACCATAGAGAACACAGATCCAATCTTTTCCCTTTACTTCATGTACTTACCAGCTTTATTTTCCTAACAGCCATCTATCTAAAAATATCCTTCTATATTTTCTTTTTACTTATGCACACTATTAAATTCTTAATTACATTGTTTCATGTATCGTGAGATGAGAAATTTACATGGCTATTTACCTCATCAGGCTGTAAAGTGCCTTAGCAGTATTAGCCCTTTTTGTGTACATTGTGTTGAATCTAACTATGCTAAGACCATACCAAAAGATTCAAATCCACTGATTACACTCCTAACATAATTGAGAATTTTGATGAAACCAGATTTTTTGCTATTGTCTAAAACTTGGTGCCACTAGCACTGGAATTTAAACCATTTCAGCTCACTTGGCTCAGGCTGACTCTATAGACAATTATAACTGGAGATATGATACTTCTAAAGAAGTAAAGGTTTTCAAGGAAAGGCTATAATGACTAGCCTTTAATTCCAGATACCAAGTGAAAATTCATTCAAATCCTGGCTAACAGTTTTTCCTTTAAGAAGCATTTTTAGTAACAGAATAGGCATCTTTGCACTGTTTCAGCATGCAACACAAATTAAATGGAATTTTAATAAGTAACTGAACAGAGACAATGGGTTATTAGTTCTCCAAAGAGGTAAGCATCTGTATAAACACATAAACACACTAACCTTTGATTTAAATGATGCTAAAACATATTTGGTGATACGAGAAAAAGAAAGGGAAAGAACCCTACGAAGTAAAGTAATGCAAATAAACCAACAGTGGTTTAAACTACGATGTACCGAAGGGCCAGGGCTTGAAATCTGTTTTTGGAAAGGCAAATCTCTGCCCCAAGAGAACCAAAATCTTTCCTGTACACCACGTAGCAAGGAAGGTTTTAGAGAAGGCCTTCGCAGACTGCTCACAGTTACTCACACACGGGTTTTGATTGCCAGGAACCCACAGCCTCCAAACAGGATTACTAGGAATCCCTCTTGACTTCACCTCATTCCCCTTCCCCAGTCAGCCGCCACGGTGACCCTTCCGCTCCGCGAATTGAGCAGTGGCCAGGATAGTTGGTGAAAAGGGCCTAACGCGACACTGCCAGAGCGCTTTTGCTTCCACTTCATACCTGAGGAAGGAGAGGATCGGGGTCCTCTTTCTCAAACTGCAAAGACCCCGAAGCCTCCGAAGCCACTGCCGCAGCTGCAGCCGGCGACGCTACTGCTGCAGCTTGAGCCGGGGTCACATCCCGGACCCTGCCGCCTCACAGTCCCTTTTGTTTACGGAAATGACGTAGGAGGCGGAGCCTCCGTGCCCTGGAGGGAGCCTCGCCTCTTCCTGCCCCACCACTGTGGCTCGCGTCTCCGGCCTTGGAACCTCATTGCTTCCACTGTCCTGCCCTCTGTACTTTAGGTGGACGTGGAAAGGAAGACTTCATAGCTGGGCTTTTATTTTGGGTTCTGTGGCCCAGAAACACAGAGGGCTAAGGGATGGTGGTACAGGGAGGAACGGGAAACTCAGCCCCTTTTCTGGAGGCTGCCCCGCCCCCTGGGTGAGTGTCAGTTCCCACGCACTACAATTCCCAGCAGGCTATTCGAGCAAGCCCGGAGGCGGAACCGGAGTGTCGCCATAGCAACTGAATCAACTACCTCGCCGGGACGTCTCAAGGTAAACCAAGTTCAACTTGGAAGGCAACGTGAAAAGCCATGCTTCTGTCTAAGGACCCTAGGCCAAGCCCCTAAATGAGATTTTATTACTATCAAAAGCTACTAAAAAAAAAAAAAAAAAAAAAAAAAGCTACTTTGTTCAGGCCCGAGATTGTGCTGGTTTAGAGACAGTGTGTGAGAGCCACAGAGGGGCAATCTGGAGTGTTCTTTCTTTTAATTTTTATTTTTTTAAATTTTATTTAATTTCAGTTAACATATAATGTATTATTAGTTTCAGAGGTAAAGTTCAGTGATTCATCAGTTATATGTAACACCCAGTGCTCATTATATCCTGTGCCTTCCTTAATGTCCATCACCAAATTACACCATCCCCTCACCCGTACCCTCCAGCAACCCTCCGTTTGTTTCCTTTGATTAAGAGTCTCTTATGGTTTGTCTCCTTCTCCGATTTCATCTTGTTTTATTTTTTTCTCCGTTCCCCTACGCTCCTCTGTTTTGTTTCTTAAATTACATATATGAGTGAAATCGTATAATAATTGTGTTTCTCTGGTTGACCAATTTCATTTAGCATAATACCCTCTAGTTCCAGTCATGTCTTTGCAAATGGTAAGATTTCATTTTTTTTTTTTTTGATGGCTGAGTAGTGTGTGTGTGTGTGTGTGTGTGTGTATAGGCCACATCTTCTTTATCCATTCATCTGTTGATGGACATCTGGGCTCTTTCTATAGTTTGGCTATTGTGGACATCGCTGCTCTAAACATTGGAGTTCAGGTGCCCCTTCAGATCATTATGCTTGTATCTTTTGGGTAAAGATCTAGTAGTGCAGTTGCTGGGTCATAGGGTAGCTCTATTTTTAAATTTTTGAGGGACTGCTATACTCTTTTCGAGAGTGTCTGTACTAGCTTGGAGTGTGATTTCTCTTACCTGAAATCTAGAGTTCTTCCCTGAGATAAATTTTGTTCTTTGAGATTTACTAGAATTTCCTTTAAACTGCAGAAATCCCTCCTTTGAATTGACTGTTAAATGGACATCTTGTGTAAATTATGCTAATCGGATGCCTTATTCCTAAGGACAATATTTAAAGTATAAGAGCTTTGATCAACAGCACTCTGTAGCCCCACCACTAATAGACTCTGTAGCATAGGTAGGAAAGGAGGAGTGCTGTTGGGGAATCTCCTGGTAGTGACGATGATGCCAACACACGGGTTCACAGGCTCTGGACATAATAAGCCAGACTCTCTCTTGGGAAGTCAGGAATCTCTCTTTTTTAAAAAAATATTTTTCTTATAGAAAATTTCAAACATATATCAAAGAAGATGGAATAGTACAATGAACCCATTGTACCCATTATTCACCTATTGACTCATGACTAATCTTGTTTCACTTAAATCACTCCCCTACATTTTCTCCTCTTCTCTATTATATTGAAGCAAATCCCAAACATTATTTAATCCATTATTTTCAGTATTGGTCCCTAAAAGGTAGAAAAAAGTAACTGTAATATCGCTGTTAGCCTTAAACAATAATAATTGCTTAATATTACTAAATATCCAGTCAATGTTCAAATTTCCAATAGCATCGTAAATGTCATCAGGTTTTTTTTTCCACATTTCATTTGAATCAGGAATATTTTTTTGTTAAGTCCTCAGGTGATGAATGGGTTTAGAAGCCAGTTTTTTACATCCTTATTTCTTGACATACAGACTCGCATTGCTTCCCCTTGAGAAGGTCACATTCTAAAGGAAAAGACAGGTATCTCAACCCAAAGCAAATGGCTACTCTACCTCAGTGCCTAGAGAAGAGTCATCGCCTTGTTGTTCCTGTGGTTCTTATATGGAAGAGGTTTTGTTTTGTTTTAGTTTGGAAACCTATTCATCCTTTGCTTAGTGTTTCTCCACATACTTTTCCTGCCATACCAAATGCCTACGCCAGGATAGATCAGGCTCACTGCTTCTTTGCATGCTTGGCTCTGGAAACAGCTAATAAAAAAGCTCTAAAACAAATGAGCTTGCCATATTCACGAAACTGAAAGAATGCTAGGGTATACTGGTCTGCTATAAGATGTACATGTTAGGCATTAGTGAAGGGCTCAAGAATAAATACAGAGATCCTTATAATGTATTTTAGTGCCAGCTGCTTTGGAAAAACAAAACGGGATAAACAACAGACCTGAAAAATTACGAAGACTTAGACATTTATAGGATTCTTACATATATGGTCTTTGATTTATTTGTCTTCTTCATTAGCCATAAGTTCCTTCAGGCCAGATATCGTGTTTTGACTTTGTATTTTAACTGCATTGCATAGAATGTGACATAAGGTAGATACTCGATAAATGTGTGTATTGTGAATTGATGATGTTCTCTAATTTTATTTCTGAAAGGAAAGTAATTTCCACAATCCCTCTTTAAACTCCAAAGTCCAAAGATCTAGGCCTAGTCTCAGTGCCAATCAGGTAACATCACTAATGCCCAGGAAAATGCTCTTTTTTAGGTGGACAATTTGTGTTTTGGTACACCAGTCTTCATACCAAAGAGATCTGATGAAGGAATTAATCTAAAAATTTAGGGAAATTGTTAATTGAGTAATTATTTTTCAACTTAATATTTGGGATAGTTTAGTGTATGATTTTCCAAAACTAAGGTTTTAATGCAATTTCATATTCATACTTCCTTTTTATGGCCAAGAATAGTTAACAGAATTAGGGAATGGTTATCAGCAAGAGGACAGTTCATCTTTCCAATATCTTTTCTCGAAGTTCTTGTCCTAGGAGCACTCCAACTTTAGAAGAGGACTTGTGTCATGGACTTAACCAGAAAACAAAGTAAACCATGGACCAGCAAATTATCTGTACTGCCTGACAGCCCTTCCATCCAGCTTTCTCTCCTTTGTTGAATTTTAATTTAAGTATAGCAGTATTACCAAAGAGTACCACAAGACTAGTAAGAAATCCTTGTAGGGATAGCTTACAGTATAGAAGAGAAAGTAGAAGGTGGGGAGTGGGGGACGGAGGTTAGGAGGGAGGGAAGAGTAGAAGGGGCCCTCATAGCACTTTGTTTATATCTCTATCTAACAAGGAAATTTTAAAATGTTATTTAAAACCTAAATTGCTACCACTCTGTCTTTTAAGAGTTGCCATAATTCCTATCAAGGAGAAATAAGTCTTATATAGGGGGAAAGGGGGGATGAGGCTCTAGGCAGATGGCTCATTGTGTATCATAATATAGCAATAAGTGTAGGATATGCACAGGTTGGCTGGAGGCAGAGTTTAGGGATATGAAACTGAGGAAGTTGAATTGTTCTACATGGTAAAGTGGAAAGAATTGTTCACTGTGGTAGTGGGTAGGGGTTGGGAAATCTTGAGAAAAAAAGGCAGTAAAGAAGGGAGCATAGTGAGAAAGGAGGGTCAAAGTGGTGGGAGTGATAGGACTTCAAAAGGATCAATGAAGTCTATTGTCCAATTTGTAATTGTTAGTGTTGCTGTAATTACACACACACACACACACACACACACACACACACACACATCTTCCATGCTTCCAAACTTCAGGATAAATCCCCTTCAAACCCAAAGCTTTGTATGAATTAATCATTATGAAAATCAAGTAAAAAGAATTGTATTCTCCATCTTTGGGGAGTTTACAAAGAACAAGAGCAATATGTGTGTAACAATAAAGTGGTCAATGAACTGCACCATGTCAGGTGAAGCAGGAGCTTAGAGTCCAAGGTGATGGGGAAAATTACAAACCATCGTCTATGTTACAATCTTAGAAAGAAGGAGAGAGAGGAGTTTTCCACCACATAGAGACAAGTATTATATTCAATTTCACTTCACTCCTTAATATTTTATTTATTTATTTATTTTGAGAAAGAGAGAGAGAGAGAATGAGTCAGGGTAAGGGCAAAGGGAGAAGGAGAGAATCTGAAGCAGACTCCATGCTGATCCCCAAGCCTGTCACAGGGCTGGATATCACAACACTCAGATCATGACCTGAGCCAAAACCAGGAGTCGGTTGCCCAACTGATTGAACCACCAGGTACCCCTCAATTTTGCTTCACTCTTAAAGGGCAAGGGGTACATGGGGTGACACCTGATAATATGCAGGTGTCTCTTACTAGGAAGGAACTAGGTTTTATATATTTTTATATTACCAAAGCCTAGGGTAGCATCAGGCATACAAGAGAAGATAAGAAAATATTCATTAAATTAATGAATAAATGAGGAAAAATTAGACCCAAATGATGGCAAGTGGCAGAATGGTATTATTAAATCAAGCGTTACCATAAGTCCAATTACTTTCAAGAATTAGAATTTAGATTGAGTCTTAGTCATACCTACCTCTGATCTCCAGGTGGCAGTATTATCTCATATAAATTGTTTGAGCCCAGATTCCTTTTAACTTTTGAGACCATAAATTGATTAAAATAAAAACCCAGTTCTTAGTTTATTTCCATAATTGTACAGAGCCAAAGAAATAAAATATAACTACATGAGATTATGGCCTTTTCTCCCAGTTTCAACACAAGTGAGAATTACTGGTAGTTCCTAATTAAAGCGGTTTCCAGAATATTAATGGTAGATACAAACTGGGGTACTTTGTTTACAAAACACATGTATTCCTTCGAAGTATGAAAACGTGTGTGTGTGTGTGAGAGAGAGAGAGAGAGAGAGAGGGAGTAAGTGAGTGAGGAGTAATATGTCTAGAAATAAATCATCTCCCAACAAATAGGGTGACAAGATTAAATGCAAGATGGTCAGTTAAATGTGAATTTCAGATACACAAAGAATACTTTATTTGTATAAGTCCCATGCAATACTTGGGACATGCTGATACTAAATATTCCTTGTGTATCTGAAAATCACCTTCAACTGGTCATCCTGAATTTTTCTTTGCTAAATCTGGCAATCTTACCAACAAATATTCTGTTGTTTTTAATTCCAAAATAAGCAGAACTTCACCAGGTCTTCAGGACACAGTGGTGTTTCCTTATTTGGAAATATGGAAAGGAAGTAGCTGGTAGGATTGCCTTCCTTGTTGTAAGTCCAACCTTCTGCTCGTGTGTAGATCAGAGTTCTTCAGCTGAGTAACTTATTTTCAGGAAACTGACCCCTCAGGCAAATGCAGATGGTATAGTCCAAAGAGGTTATTTTATACAAACACAGTGGGTTTTTTTGTTGTTGTTGTTTTGTTTTGTTTTTAGCATTTGTGAGTTTGATTGTAAAAGCCAAGCTCTGTGCATAAGCAAGGAGATCCTGGATCCTTTCACCTCTGATTTATACTTTTCAGAGGTACCTGAGGTATACCAGCTATATCAACAGAAATAGATGAACGATTTATGGAATAAGCCCTATTTCAAAAAAGCAAACAATTTTCTGGTAAATTAAATTACATGTCATTAGTTCTATGCACATTTGTATTTTTTAAAAGAATTTATTTATTTGAGAGAGAAAGCTCTAAAATTATGTGTGTGTGTGTGGTGCACAAACAGGGGGAGGGGCAGAGGGAGAAAGAAAGAGAGAATCTCCAGCAGACTTCCCACTAAGTGTGGAGCCCACTGCTGGCCGGGCTCCAGCTCAGGACTTTGAGGTCATGGCCTGAGCCAAAATCAAGTCAACTGCTTGACTGACTGAGCCACCCCAGGAGCCCCACACGTTTGCATTTTTAATGTAAGCATTCCCTATCTTCCAGATAAAATGTGCTTTAAAATTTCATTTGCAAATATTTCTGAAATCAGAATAAGCTTTCCATAGAAACATTATTGAATTAGTCAGATCTTCAGGTTACCTAGTAAAAGTGTATTTAATTGGTTATATGACTGAAACACTATTTGTAGGTAAATTCTCTTCAAAGGTTAAAGTAATAAAAGTATTTTATTTTATTTTATTTTAAGATCTTATTCATCCATTTGTCAGAGAGAAAGAGCACAAGCAGGGGGAGCAACAGGCAGAGGGAGAAGCAAGCTCCCCACTGAGCGAGGAGTCCAATGTAGGACTTCATCCCAGGACCCTGGGATCATGACCTGAGCCGAAGGCAGACGCTTAACCAACTGAGCCACCCAGGTGTCCCATACAAGTATTTTTGAAAGAGCAAGAAATTGAAAATGTTTTTAAAATGTTGAATGTTCATATTTGAGGAAATACCAATGACCCATGCTTGTTTTGCTCTTGCTCTATACCAGAGCCATTTTAAAGACTTTAAATGGATTAACTCGTTTAATCCTCATAATAACCCTAGGAGGTAGATTCCATTATGATCCATTTCACAGATGAGGAAACTGGGACAAAGGATAAATAGTTGCCCAAAGTCACACAGCCACTAAATAGAACTGGGATTTGAGGCAGGCTATGGCCACCTTAACCACTGTCCTCCACAGCTACATTAATTTCAAATAAAGAGGTAAGGGAATTGTCTGAGAAGATTTTGAAGATGACACCTGTCTGATCACTGTCTAGGATAGTACACTGTATCGTTCACCAAGCCTGGAACAGTTCAAAGTGAATGGCAGGTCTTTTCTTCATTTTGATGCAGTATGAATATTACTTAGGTGTTCACTGATCATAATGGAGTTATTTTGGAGTTTATGAATGGAATGAAGGATGTCAGAAAGAGGGAGAAATGTTTACCTAATGAGAAGCGGAAGTGAATTGAAGAGTACATCCTTCTAGGGTATGAGAAAGAGATTTCTGGGGTGGAAATCAGTTACTGAGCCGAGACCTGACAAGAAGAATAAAAAGGAGGAGAATTTGATTTTGCATAATTATCTACATGAATCTGGAAGGAGAGGTGGGAGCAATATTGCCTTGTAGTATTGTTAATTCTATCTAATTCACTTAGATTTGTGATTACCTGGGGTGGTCTTTGTGTCCCCCAATTGTGGCAATAGTGGACTTGCCAAAGGCCCCCACTCTAGGTGTGGTCTAGGTGGTGGTCTGTCATGTGCTGAAGGCAGAATCAGACTTCACAGTTGGTTGCCTCTAGACACTCTGTCTACCCTTTACCCTTGCCAAAGAGATAAGAGGTAGTGAGGGTGAAGGGGAAGCCCCGAACTTACTCTTTAGGGAGCAGAGCTCTGACCCTCCTACCTAACTAGTTCTCTAACCTTTGGCCTCTGTTTCCTAAGCTGTGAAAACAGTGATGATTTTGCCCACTTTGTGATGTAAGCACCTGGCAAATATTAGCTCTGGTCCCATTTAATCTTCACAACCATATGAGGTATCATTCCAGTTTTCCAGATGTGGAAAAGGAGGCTCAGAGAGGTGAAAGCCCTTGTTTGTGTGCTTTTCATAATGGTGGAGATCGGCACCCTATTGTTGAGCACTGATGCTGTTGATCTTGTCTTTGCTATGCTGCCTGCAGCAGAAAAGGAAATCACTGGAATGAAATGGTTTACAGTGTTTTTCCGGAGTGAAAGTTTTAAAAACCTTTTGCTACTGCAGTCCTGATAAATAGGAAAAAAAAAAAAAAAAAAAAAAAAAAAAGGTAAAGCCTAGAAATGTATTTTCCTAGGATAACAAAAATAGAAAGGTTTTTTTTTTAACAGAAAATATGTTTATACATGTTAAAAAAAGCTTTCAAATTATGATGAAATATACACTTGTGGCATTCATTCACTATAATGATTTTTATTTGAAAGATTATTCTTTACTGCATGGGTAATGCAAACGTATTCCACATATATTTATTGAGCATCCACTCTATGCCATGTATTTTCTAGGCTAAGTGAACAGTACAGACAAAAATCCCTGTTTTCATGGAGCTTGTATTCAAATGTGAGCATGGCCAATTATGTAGGAATTAACCAAATCATCGTTATAGAATAGAAAGGTTGAGTGTTAGGGGGAAAGTTTGAACTGGGAAAGGGGTTAGGGTTGTGGTTGGGTGGTTGCAGTTTACACGGGGCATTCCAGAAAGGCCTAATTGGGCAGGTGAGTTTTGAGCAAAGACTTGAAGGAAGGGAAGAAATGGATCTGGAGAAAACCTAGGAGCAGAGCAGAGGAAGGACCAACACCATGGCGTAAGATGGAACATGCCCTGTGTGTGAAAACCAGTAAAGAGGCCAGGCTGGCTGGAGGGGGATGAGTGAGAGAAAGGGGGAGAAGTGGTGGAGTGAAGATGCAAGACTATGTGGGTGGAGGGTGGGGAGGGCTGGTGGGATTACATGGGACCTTACAGGCTATGGGCTTTTTCTCTTTGAGAAGTAAAAACACCTGGAGAGTTTTGAGCAGAAGAGTGACGTGATAAGGTCTATATTTTGATATATCACTACATCATGCTGCTCAAAACTCTCCAGGTTGTAGAAGCTAAAGGGGAGAAGCAGGGAAGCCGATTTGGAGAGCATTGAGGTGATGATGCCTGGACCAGGGTGGCATCTGTGAAAGAGGTGAGAAGTGGTCAGAACCCAGATGCATTTTGAAGGTAAAACTAACAAGGTTTACTGAGAGATTGGGTGGGGACTGTTTGAAATAAGTCAAGAATGACCCCCAAGTCTTTAGCCTGAGCAACTGCAAGAAGGATTTTCCATAGACTAAGATGGGAAGACTTGTGTGCTAGAAGTGTGTGGGAGGGGGCAGGAAGTTCACTGTTGGTTGTGTTATGTTTGAAATGATGTTTAGACGTCCAAGAGGAGATGTTGAATAAACATCGTATATTTAAGTCTGGAGCGCAGATCTTGCCTGCAAATATAAATTTGTCCAGCATATTATTGGTATTTAAAACCATGAAATTCCATGAGATCACCAAAAAAAATGCAGGCAGAGAAAACTACTAAGGACTGAGCTCTGGGAAAAAGGAGGAACAGCAAAATTAAAAAATGGAAACCGAAAAGACTAGAAAAAGAGAAAATTTAAAAATATTGACAGAATGTGTGCCATTCACATTTTGGCACGTATCATTCCAGATCTTTTTTCCTTGTGTGTATGTGACTTCCTTTTCTAAAAGTTAGTTTTAGAAATGTATTCTAAATTATCACTTTATAGCTCTCCTTTAAAAAAATTTTGAGTGGATTATTGTATGTATGTGATATTAAAGGAAAGTTATTGAAGGTTTTATAATGAAAAGGACCTCTCCTTTCCAGAGACAACTGTGTTATCAGTTCCATCTCATGCATGTATAAGTATATGAATATATGTGTGTGTCTGTGTATACAGATGTGTTTCCCATCCCTCACAGGTAGGCTATACACATTGTTCTGCAACTTTCTTTTTTCACTTACCAATGTATCTTAGGTGGTGCCTGGGTGGCTCAGTGGGTTAAGCCTCTGCTTGCTGCTCAGGTCCTGGGATTGAGCCCCACATCCGGGGCTCAGTGGGGAGCCTGCCCCCTCGCGCCCACCCCCAACCTCTCTGCCTACTTGTGATCTCTGTCTGTCAAATAAATAAATAAAATCTTAAAAAAAATGTATCTTATATTTTGTTCCATATTGATATATACAGAGCTGCCACTTTCTAAGTATTGTAATATATTAAGAGGTGACTTATCCCTGGGGCTAATAATACATTATATGTTAATTTAAAAAAATTTAAAAATTAAAAAAAAAAAAGAGGTGACTAATACGATAGCTGCCCAGATTTTTCTAGTCAAAGCTGTCAAGTGAACATGCCCTGAGGGCCCCCTCCCCCACTCAAGGGTCAGGCTGAGCTTTTGGTCTGTCTCTCCTTTTATCCTGTTTTTCCTTTTCATCATTCAGTTCTTGGTTTCTTCTTTTTCTCCTTATAGAAACATGTCTACCAGGAATTTCATCCTCCCACAGTTTTTCTTGTTTTCTTTTTTGTACTGAGAAAACGTAGCTGTTCATTCACTGAATATGTAAGCGTTTTCTACCTCTTTGGAATATAACATGAACTAGGGGACAGAGCCTACAGGAGCTCATGCCTAACGGGAGACGCAGGCTTGTAAACAAGTGATTACAATGCCACATGATACATGCGGTGACACAAAGAGGAATGCAATGCTTGGGAAGCGTGGGGAGTAGAAGGGGGGGAAGGGGAGACTAACCCGGCATAAAAGGTGAAGCTACTGTAAGACAGATAAGCAGAAGTACAGCATGTATGGCCAATAAAATGGTTTCTGTCCTTGGGCCTAAGATAAGCAACAAATTCCTTGGCCTGGGTGAGCAAGTCCTTTATGACATGGCTCTAAGGTGTCTGCCTTCTTTCCCTCCCACCCTACTTACCTTTCTCTGTCCTTGGAGGCACCTTCTTAACTCTGCTCTCACACATTCTGTTTCCTTAGCCTAGAATAGACTTTCATATCTTTTACCCTTCCAGAGCTCAGTATTCTTAGCATCACCACGAGAATGAGAATAGCCAAATAAGCAATACAAATAATTTTAGTAGCTAAAACCCATTATGTACAAACTTACAGTCTCATCTAATCCTTTTAACAACTGTATGAGGCAGATACTGTGCTAGCTCTATTTTTTAAAATTAGGATATTAAGTGTAAAAGATATTAAGTAGACTATGAAAGTCACACAACTAGTCAGTAGTGCAGCAAGGATTCTTACCTAGCTCTAGCTAATCCTAGAGTCCACCTCTCAACTTCTGTTGCTTTCCAGAATTAACTCTTTAGTAAAATAATTCTGCAACTTAAATATCTTAAACAAAAATTTCTTCATCTCTACTCTAATAGCATTATCTCCTCACTTATTATACAATTAGCTTTTACTTTTATTTTTCTAAATTGCGAAAGTTATGTCTATTATAGAAAATTTAAATATGCAAATAAGCAAGTTTAGAAGAATAAGGGAATTATTACCCATGGTCCCACATTCTGGGGGAAAAGACAATTTTAATCAACAGAGTTCATCCTGTATGATTCCATTTATATGGATTCTGGAAAAGGCAGAGGGAAAAAGAACAGTGGTTGCCAGAGGGTGGACTACAAAATGCATTAGGGCTGATAGAAATGTCCTGTATCTTGATTATGATGGTGGTTACAAGACTATGTATGTTAAGATCAATAGAAATATACACTGAAAAAAGTACATTTTACTGTATGTAAATTATACCTCAATAAATCTGACTGAAAAAACACCTTGAGGTATATCTTTCCTCACTTTTTCTTATGCATATATAATAAATATATATCTTTAAAACTGATTTATTTTTTATTAATATATTTTTTAGAACATTTTAGACTTATGAAGTTCTCAAATCACCCCTCATATTATTAACACATGACATTAATATGATACATTTGTTGTAATTAATGAGCCAATACTGATACACTTATTTTACCTAAAGTTCACAGATTGTTCAGATAGCCTTAGTTTTTACCCAGTATTCTTCTTCTGTTGCAGGATCCCATCCAGGATATCCATATTACATTCACTTGTCATGTCACCTGAGACTCCTCTTGGTTCTGACAGTTTCTCAGACTTCCTTGCTTTGATGACTTGACAATTTTGAAGTACTGGTCAGAGATACTATAAGATGTCTCACTGTTGGAATTTGATTTTTAATCATGATTAGACTGGAATTACAGGTTTTGCAGAGGAAGACCACAAAGGCTAAGTGCCATTTTTATCACATCGGTGTGACGCTTTATCACCCACTTTTCACTAAAAAATATATCAAAAACATATTTTTATTCACTTCATAAATCTGTAGCTGTCTTTTTTTAAAAAAGATTTTATTTATTTGACAGAGATCACAAGTAGGCAGAGAGAGAGAGAGAGAGAGAGAGAGAGAGGAGGAAGCAGGCTCCCTGCAGAGAGCCAGATGCAGGGCTTGATCCCAGGACCCTGGGATCACGACCTGACCCAAAGGTGGAGGCTTTAACCCACTGAGCCACCCAGGCACCCCAATCTGAGGCTGTCTTAATGGTGATAGTAATATACTATTGTATGGATGTGGCAAAATTCATTTAACCAATCACCTATTACTGGACACTATAATATTTTACTATTACAACAAATGCTTCACTATATGTATTTGTGTAGACATGTTTGCAAACTTGGTGATTTCCTTAGGGTGAATTCTGAGCTCTGAGGATCTGCTGAGGTGAGCTATATTCACTTGTTATTGTTGTTGTTACTGTTGTTTAAGGTTTTGGCATGTAGTACTACAGTGTCCTCCAGAAAACTTGTTACCAATTCCAGCTTCTAGCAATGGAATTCTTCTAGCAATGGTGTTTCAGTGCTCTGCGTCCTTCTAGCTAATTCTGGATATTATTCTTTTCAACCTTTGTCAATTGTAGTCGAAAACGTATCATGTTGCATTGTATTTGTTTTCCTGTTGGTATCTTCTACCAGACAGGGAGCTCCTAAAGGAAAAAGACTATATCCTATTCTTTTTCCGATACCCACAGTCTAAGTTTCAACCTGAAAGAAACAGGAACGCAGCTGAAGGTGGGGCAGAGGGCGGGCTGGAATCCATCCGCGACTATGTGATCAGACAAGAGAACGCGTCCTAAGAGAGCGTTTTCACCATCAGTGGGTGCAATCGTATACTCTGGGCCAATGCCCTATATGCATTATGTAACCCAAAGGCGTGGCTCTAATAGTGTGAGCTTCAGACCAGCTAGGAGAGAAATCAACACTAGACTGAAAGAGGGTAAACAGGATCTTGGTGTTTTCCTCAAACAACAAGCATAATGGTTGGGGATTTATTTCACCATCTCTGAAAAAGAGGATCACTTGATAGTTCTTTTAAATTATAATGTTATTAATATATTCCCATATCATAGCTTTTTGAAAAAAAATAAATATATTTTTGAGCTCCAGATCTTTTTCTCTTAGTACCTTATGTGTCAGTGATAACTGCCAAAAATTTTATTATTCTTTTTATCTATACAGTTCTCTGATATTTTATCTGCATTCTCTCTTGTAAAACCTTGAATTTCTCCCCTTTTTCATACCCTGCTCTTCCCAAATCTCAGTGTCACTTATAATACTTAATATATTATATAACCATACTGATAAATGCTGTTGTTTCAATTTGTCACTGGAAGAGGACACTATAGAAAAAGAAAAGGAAACAATTTTTTTTCATATTAAATATTTTTAGTTTTGTTTTCTAGTTTTGGTTGACTCACTACTTATTAGCATCTGAGAAAAGAAAAATGTTTTCAAGTCCTGTTTGTAACTCAGCAGACTTTTAAGATTAAAATTTTCAATTTCAGTGGGAGATGTTCTCAAGGTGGTGCTATTTGGAGTATACCTCCCATCTAAGAATTTGCTAATGTTATTTGTGGAGACTTCTCCATCCTTCCCAGTTAACACTTAAACTCTCTCCAGGATGTAGGAGTGCCCTTCCAATCTATGCTACAAACAGTGGGACCAGATTGTGAGATGGGATGAGAGAGAGAGAAAGAGAGATCGTAACATATATTAGGACACAATGAAGAGAAATTCAAAGATCCAGACAAGTTCCTGGAATAAGAAATGCCACAGTATTAAAATTAACTTTACACTTTGGATCTTCTTGTGATCTATAATCTCTTAGTAGCTAAATCTATCAGTAGAGGAAAATAATTGATGCTGTTTTTTCTAAGTAATCTTTACATCCAACGTGGGGCTTGAACTCAGGACCCCTAGATCAAGAGTCACATGTTCTACTGACCAAATCAGCCAGGTGCCTCTAGTTGATACTATTTTCTTACATAAAAGAGAGGAGTTTACAAGATGATGACAAAATGTCTAAAACAAATACTCTATAGTGAAACAAACCTAAGCATTGCTCCTATTAGTTAATTTATCATAAAATCATTTTTCCTTTATATACACATGGAGTTATAGGCATTTAAATCGAATGCTTTAAAAATATGCCTTTAGTTTTATCTCTTGTCCTTAGTAATTGCCACATTAATTGTCTTGATTGGATGACTTAGAAATATTCAATAATTCCTTTCATGAAAACATCAATAGTTATGGTATTTGAAAGGGTCATTGTCTCTAAGTTAAATTGGTTGATATTTTAATAGCATATTTTTGTTGCTATGAATAAATTATATTTATTATTCAACTAACAATGCTTAAACAACCTTACTCTTAACTCCTGTAATCTAGAATTTAGAATTGAGTTAAGATAAATAAAAGTCAGAAGAATAGAAGGTGGGAAACATTTAAATTATCAACATTTGTTTACCTGAGACTGTCACTGAGGGAGAAGGAAGAGGATCAGAATTGAGTTACAAGAAGTAGCTTCATACCATTCCTATCTTTAAAGGATCAAAGTTGATAAGGATTCTAGAATGTTTCCTTGACAATCAGAGGAAAGGAAATGTAGACTCTAATTCTCCTCTGTCACATTAGAATTTAGGTATTTAATGATCAGCTGGTAATCATCAGACATTTAGGGAAACTAAAATGAACATATCTGACTGAATCCCATGACTTTAATTCCAGAATGTTAAATCTTTTAGAATAGATAGAATATTACAGCTGCATTAAATCTTTCATAAATGAAGTTAGACATAGAGATTTCCCAATGAAGTATTTCAGAAGTTTCCTAGACCCTATTAAGGTCTTTGGCAGAGAAGTCTGCTGAATGATGTCACCTAATCAAATATTTTGATAAAACAAGACCTTCAGACGGAATGATAAATTTAGCCATTTTATAAATCAGTCAAGATTTTTTGAACAACTTTGCAAACTGAAGATAGCAGAGGCAGCTTTGCCCATACTAACAATAAGAAAACAATAAGTAGTGTTCTCTGTTGCCATTAGGTTTCTGCCCTGCTCTAAAGCCACCTGTCTGTCCCTACTTCTTAGAGAGGCATCTCCCCAAATCTGTGCCATGGAACACTGGTATTCTGTGTATTACTGGTAAGACAGTAATAGAGCTTACTGAAAAATAGATGCCTGCATAAAAATTTTTCTCTAAAATGTATTTTAAATTCTGTATATGTAAGAAAACTTCTAAACACCTTTAAGAAATTATTAACATGGGATAATCTTTGTTGAAGAAAAGGAGTGCCAACTTCTGTGCAACCGAAGTCACTTTTAAAAAGTTAAAAAAAAAACAACAGAGACTGAAGAAGTTATATGCCACACATGTAACAGATAAAAGATCAGACCCAGAATATATAAAACATGTGGACAAAAGGTATGAATAGGTAATTCACAAAGGGAAAATCCAAATGATCAATAAGCATGTAATGTTCAAATCACCAGTAATCAGGTGAATGAAAATGAAAATGAAAATAAA
The DNA here is from genome assembly GCF_002288905.1 of Enhydra lutris kenyoni. NCBI lineage: Eukaryota > Metazoa > Chordata > Mammalia > Carnivora > Mustelidae > Enhydra > Enhydra lutris. The sequence goes on along the minus strand of NW_019154101.1, from coordinate 32,403,385 downwards.
TACCATTGAATACTGAGATTTGCAAAAACTGAAAAGTCTGACAATATTGAGTGCTGTCAAGAATGTGAAACAGGAGTCTCACACTGCACATGGGAATATAGTAAGTACCGTTCTGGAAAGTTGATTGGCAATATATCTGATAAAATAACGATGTGCTTAAGCCATGGTCCAGCAGTTCTACTTTTTTTTTCCCAGTAGTTTTCCTTCTAGGTACACTCACAGACATATTACTTCTAGGTATAGTCACACAGGTGTTCATTGCAACATTGTAACAACAAGACTTAGAAGCAATATACCTGTATAAAATGTGCCTAAATTGGAGAATGAATATACCAGGAAATATTCATTCATTGACTCAAGGAGCATTTATTGAGCACCTCTGGTATGCTGGTGCTGTTCTGGGTATCAAGGATACATCACTAACCAAACCAAAAATATCTGCTCTCACAGAACTTACAATTCATTGAGGGGGATGGTGTGGGTTAGGGAGAAGAGGTAGGAAAAATACGATGTATAAGAGATAGTGAGACGTGTTGTGGAGAAAAATAAAGGGGAGTGGGGGGAGTTCTTGGGTCGTCAGGAGGATCCTACAGTGCAGGTGCCATCTGAGTAAGCCCTGGACAGGTAGGGAGTGAGCCGTCGGAGGAGTGTCATGGGTACAGGAGGCTATAAATGTGAACACTTCGATACAGGTGGATTCCTGGAGAGTTTGGGAGACAGCATTGGTGGGACAGAGGTGGGTGAGGAGGGGGCCAGTGCCTAGAGCCAGGTAGGCCTAAGATCACTCTGAAGATTTTATTTATTTGAGAGAGAGAGAGAAAGAGAGTACATGTGAGCGCAAGTGGGGGATGGGGGAAGGGAGAGGGGCAAGCAGACTCCCTGGTGAGCTCAGAGCCTGATGCAGGGCTCAATCTCATGACCCTGAGATCATGACCTAAGCTGAAATCAAGAGGCAGAGGCTTAACTGCCTCAGCCTCCCAGGCGCCCCGGGCCTGAGATCACTTTGAAAACTACTGCTCTCATCACTGGGGCACAGGTTTTGAGCACTCACAATATGCCCAGCACCACTCCAAGCTTTTTAACATGTATTTTGTTACTTAACTCTCATACTTGCCTTAAGTCTGTTTTAGATATCCAGTCCCATTTCATAGATGAGGAAACTGAGTCATGAAGAGGCCAACTTGATTTGGATCAGTAAATTGTGGCATGCTGATTCAAACCAAAGCCGACTAGCTGACTCTCAGCTGCTAGGATGGCTGCTTCTTGCCTTTGCTCTGTCTGGTGCCACATGTCCTTCCACCATCCTCAGGGACCCCCCCAGCCTTGTTCACTGTCACTACCTTGAATTTTAGTCCCATGTCTTCTGGAATGTGGGAAGAAACAGGATAGGACAATGAACTTTTCCCTGGCCTCTTGATCCTTTCCATCTCCCCAGTACCAGCATAGCAGGCTGTACCAGTCTGCAAGAACTTCCTAAGGAAGGGCTGGGGCAATTTCACAAGGGAGTTTCACGAATTGGACTTTCACTTAATTCTCAAAAGGGAAGGCAAATTAGGATGTAGTCCCTTACAGGAACATCCCCCTTCCCACTTATCCCTGTTCTAACCTGGTTTCTCTCTATTCCTTTTAGGCACCTCCTTCTATGTGGAATCTTGCATATCCTCTTTATTATCTGGGCAAGAGCTTCAAACCTCATTACCTCCTCATCACTAGTTTTCTTCTGATTTGTTAGTGGTAGTAGTGGTGGTTTCCTCTTCCGTCTGTCACACGTATTTATGATGTTATTCTATTTCCACTATAAATTAAATTTTTCTAACTACATTCATTTTCCACAAATTTGAAGCTGGAAGAGGCCAATTTAAAAAAAAAAAATATTGGGCGTCTCACACTTTCCGAATGCAAAAGCAAATCTCTAAATACTTCAAAGTGAAGCTGAACAATGGCTCCAGCAGCTTTTAAAAAACTGGGAAGTGAGGGGCACATGGCTCAGTCAGTTAAGTGTCTGCCTTCGGCTCAGGTGATAATCCCTGGGTCCTGGGATTGAGTCCTGCATTGGGCTCCCCACTCAATGGGGAGTCTACCACTCCCCCTTCTTTCTCTATCTCTTTGTGTCAAATAAATAATAAAATCTTTAAAAAAATTTTTTTTAAAAGCTGGGAAGTGAATGACAAAAGCAAGATCAAGGGAATGTTTTTGGAATATGCTACCATTTGGGGTATAAAGATATTTTCAGCAAGGACACTTGAGACTCTGAGAGCAGCAGCTGTCTCTGGGGAGATACACTATTATGGCTCAAGGGTAGGAGGCAGAGAAACTGGCTTTTCAGTCTTGACCTTTTGTACAGTTAGAAATTTGTTTTTTTACCAATATGCATAATACATTTTTTTAAATAAAAAATTAAAAGTCTGGAAGTGAACTATTGAAAATATACAGTGATTTTTGTAACAGCCTCTTTCAAAAGTATTTGGATATCGCAACCTATGTAACATTTGTTTTGCTCTGAAGCATCTTGTGAAATGCAGCTTCATTTTGTGAGGACGAAATGAAGTAGACTTGATGCAGCCCCTGATATGAGGACCTGACCTACAGCATGACTCTCAACATCAAGTGTCCACATTATGGGGGGAAAGAACCCTTTCTCATTTAATATTTATGCATTTACTAGGTATATTAAAAATATGAGAGATGGGGCACCTGGGTAGCTCAGTGGGTTAAAGCCTCTGCCTTCAGCTCAGGTCATGATCTCAGGGTCCTGGGATCGAGCCCCACATCGGGCTTTCTCTGCTCAGCAGGGAGCCTGCTTCCCTTTCTCTCTCTCTGCCTGCCTCTCTGCCTACCTCTCTGCCTACCTATGATCTCTCTCTCTGTCAAATAAATAAATAAAATCTTTAAAAAAATATGAGAGATATTTAATGGTCGACATCATTTATTCTTAATAAACAGTTTTGATTTTTAAGATGGGGACGTAGCCAAATTTGATCATTTCTTGCAGTTCGCCTGAGGGACAGATTTGGCTGCCTACAGGCAGGCACTGTATCCACTGGTTTTCTGATGGTGTTTCATCAAGATGTTATTACAGTTAAAGGCATTTGACTTTTGATGGTCATCCATGAATACATCATAATTATAAAAAGTACTCTGGGGTCAGTTAGCTTTGGGAAAGGGTGGAATATGAAACTCCTCAGTCCTTCTTTCTTTCTGGTTCCCATTCACTCTCTCCTTTTGTGAACCTTTGCTTTAGCCTAAATATTCTACCCCTTGTCTCCTGGTTCCACTTCATTTCTTACATTTTCCAGACCTTGTGTATAATCCTTCTCTCATCTGGACCTCCTCCCTCCACATTTATTTATTTATTTATTTATTTATTTATTATAATAATAATAATTGTTATTATTATTGATTTTATTTATATGTGTGTGAGGGAGGGAGCCCACAAACAGGAAGAGGAGGGACAAGCCGACTCTGCACTGAGCACCATGCCGAGCTCGATGGGGGCTCAGCGCAGGGCTCGGTCTTGACCTTGAGATCATGACCTAAGCTAAAATCAAGAGTAGGATGCTTAACTAACTGAGCTGCTCAGGCAGCCCCCTTCCCCTCCACTTTTAAACCTATGCTTTTGGGACCAGAAGAAATCTACCTCTTCCTTTAAGATTTCTCTGACCATCCCTAGCTGCAGTGACGTTAGACTCCACCAAACTCCTACCAAGTACCATTTCTTTACCTCACTTCATAGTTATCATTTACCAGGAGCAGTAGACAGAGTATGCTCCCCCACCCCCCAAGATGTCCATGTCCTGATCCCTGAAACCTATGAATATGTTGGATTCCTCATGGTAAAGAGGAATTAAGATTGCAGGTGGAATTTAACTTGCTAATCAGTTGATTTTAAGATAGGGAGATTTTTCTGGGTTATCCAGGTATGCGCAATGGGATTTTAAGAATCCCTGGGGCGCCTGGGTGCCTCAGTGGGTTAAAGCCTCTGCCTTCGGCTCAGGTCATGGTCCCGGGGTCCTGGGATCAAGCCCCTCGTCTGGCTCTCTGCTCGGCAGGGAGCCTGCTTCCTCCTCTCTCTCTGCCTGCCTCTCTGCCTACTTGTGATCTCTCTCGCTCTCTGTCAAATAAATAAATAAAATCTTAAAAAAAAAAAAAAAGAATCCTTAAAAGTGGAAGAGGGAGGCAGTAGAGAGAACCAGAAAGATGCAGCTTGGACTCAGCTCGACATTGCTGGCTTTGAAGGGTGCCTTGAACAAGGAATGTGGATGGTCTTAGAAGCTGGAAAAGACAAGGAAATGGATACTCTGATGAGAGCCTCCAGGAGGAATGAAGCCCTGCTGACACCTTGATTTTAGCCCAGTAAGATTCATTTCAGATTTCTGATCTCTCAAGCTGTAGAGATAATAAATTTGTATTGTTTAAGCCACTAAATTTGTGGTAATTTGTTACAGCAACAGTAGAAAGTTGGGGCACCTGGGTGGCTCAGTTGGTTGAGTGTCTGACTCTTGGTTTCAGCTCAGATTTCATCTCAGGGTTGTGAGTTCAGGCCCTGCATTAGGCTCCACACTGGGCGTGGAGTCGACTTAAAAAAAAGAAGAAAATTAATATACTAGGATGGCTTATTTTTTAGGTATCTTGACATCATCCTTTTAAGTAATTTTTAAGTTCTGAGTAGAACTTAAGGTTATCAAGCCTTAAATATTTTTATAGGTCAACATCAAAATGTATATTGAGCATAGAAAGTGTCATCATGGGGTGCCTGAGTGGCTCAGTGGGTTAAAGCCTCTGCCTTCGGCTCAAGTCATGATCCCAGGGTCCTGGGATCGAGCCCCTCATCGGGCTCTCTGCTCAGCAGGGAGCCTGCTTCCCTCCTACCCCCCGCCTGCCTCTCTGCCTACTTGTGATCTCTGTCTGTCAAATAAATAAGTAAATAAATAACTTAATAAATTTTTTTAAAGATTTTATTTATTTATTTGACAGACGGAGATCACAACTAGGCAGAGAAGTAGGCAGAGAGAGAGAGAGAGAGAGAGAGGAAGAAGCAAGCTCCCTGCTAAGCAGAGAGCCCGATGCAGGGCTCAATCCCAGGACCTCAGGATCATGACCTGAGCGGAAGGCAGAGGCTTTAACCCACTGAGCCACCAAGGTGCCCCCTAAATAAATCTTTAAAAAAAAAAAAAAAGAAAGAAAGAAAGTGTCATCATCCCAATTCTAAGAATCCAGGAAGGAGGGGGGAGAGTTAATCCACTGAGAGACTGTATACTGACTTTGAAATGCCATATATACATGCACAGCCTCCATCCAGCAGGGCAGTCATTCCCTGCTTTAATAAAATTCTGATAGTGGCCATGAGTATTTATACTGGTATTAAAAAGCTCTCCTGAGCAGACTAGAAGGACAGAAATGTAATGTGTGCAGCTTCATACTGAGTCATTTATTCAATACACATGATGTGAAGGCTTTCAGATAGCTATTTTATTTTTATTTATTTTTCAAGAAAGAGAACAGAGCAGGTGCACAGTGAGGGGGCGGGGGGAAGGGGCAGAAGGAGAGGAAGAGAGAAAATCTTAAGCAGGTTCCATGCCCAGCACAAAGCCTGACTCAGGGCTTAGTCTCATGACCCTGAGATCATGACCTGAGCTGAAATCAAGAGTCCGAGGCTCCGTGACTGAGCCACCCAGGTGCCCCTCAGATAGCTATTTGAGAAGGTGGTTCCATTGCTTGACTGATGTTTGCAAAGCCAGTAGTTAGCATTTATGGTGTGCTCATTAAAAACCAGGAACAAGGGACGCCTGGGTGGCTCAGTTGGTTGAGCAGCTGCCTTCGGCTCAGGTCATGATCCCAGCATCCTGGGATCGAGTCCCACATCAGGTTCCTTGCTTGGCGGGGAGCCTGCTTCTCCCTCTGTCTCTGCCTGCCATTCTGTCTGCCTGTGCTTGCTCTCTCTCCCTCTCTCTCTGACAAATAAATAAAAAATCTTAAAAAAAAAAAAACCAGGAACAATTCTAAATGCTTTACACATATTATCTCATTGCACCTTACAACCCCCCAAATAGGGTCTATTATCATCCCCATTCTGAGGAAACCAAGAGACAGAGACATTATGTTGCCCAGTGACCTAGAGCTTGTAAGTAGTGGAACAGTGATTCAGCCCTAGGCAGCCAGTTTCCAGAGCCCAAGTTCTGAATTTTAATTTGTACCTTCTTATTGGTTTATTACCCATTTTTTTTCCCACTTGACGGCCTGTGGTGGTTAGGTAAAAGTTTAAAAATCAAGGTTAACTGAAGGTGGCTCTTATTTCATTCACTTTTTTCCTACATCTTTTCTTTTCTTTTTTTTTTTTTTTAAGGATTTTATTTATTTATTTGACAGAGAGAGAGAGATCACATTAGGCAGAGAGGCAGGCAGAGAGAGAAGGGGAACCAGGCTCCCCCCTGAGCAGAGAGCCCGATATGGGGCTCAATCCCAGGACCCTGAGATCATGACTGGAGCTGAAGGCAGAGGCTTAACCCACTGAGCCACCCAGGTGCCCCCCTACATCTTTTCAATCTGATTTATTTTCTAATCTGTATTTGGAAATTTTTACCTCATTTGAATCTCAGCTTTTCTGCATTATTAGCTTTGTCAAAGTTCAGGTGGGCGCAGGCAGTAATCCACCATAGATGGTCAATAGTATATACTAGGGTTTACTCATTTGTGAATATTTGGATTAGAAATTAAATTTGACATTTGCATTCGCAAAGAACATGTTTTTGTTCCATTTATTTACATTAGATTCTCCTCCATATAACCAACATTACAGCATAAACAGTGAATATATGTTTGGTGAAATTTCGGGTGATATCTATGTTCTTTGACCTTTGTTTTCCAAATCCTTTTAATGAATGTAAAACTTTTATGATCCAAAATGCTATATATAGATGTTAAATCACAAAATTACTCCTACTATACTGATTTTATGTTTTTCCACTTCACTGTATTTTTAAACCCATTCCCATCTTATTGTGACTACTTCAATGACATCATCTTATTCTGTAATATGAATATATTACAGTTCACTTTGCGAAGATCTAATCACATTTTCTCATTTCAGTTGTGAGAAACAATGCTACAGTAAATACTTCGTAACTAAATTTTGTAGACTTTCATTATTTTCTTAAGATATATTTCTAAATGTAAAAATGCTGTGCCAACAATTTGTGGGCTTTTAAAGCAGATTTTCATGGCATTTTAAATATAGGCCAAATTTCCTACCAGATCCCTCCAGAACATTCATACTATTTTCCCTCCCCCTCTAGCATTGCTTGAGAGGTTAGATTTCCCCCTTCCTTGACAGCACTGGAGATTTTACCTTGTATTATCTGTGAGCTTAAACACTTCCTTGTAACATGCATGTGTCTTCTTTTATTAATTGCCTGCTTTAATTTGTCTATTTAAAAAATCTTATTTTCCTTGTTGATCAATAAAGCCTTCTTCTGAATTAAAGAAATTAACTCTTTGCCCTATTTCTTTTACATAATTATTTTCCCATTTTCCCTAGCTTTTCATTTGCCTTTGCATTTTGTTCATGGTGGGGTCTTTTGGTTTATTTGTTTGAACTTGAATCAGCCAGATGAATACTTCTCAGTTCTTGGCCTACCTTTTTTACTGCTTCATTTAAGGTCCCTTTCACATGGTAGCTAATTTTTTCTATTTTCCATCCTCCTTCTCCAGCCCTCTTGTCCTACACCTACCCCTGGCCCTGGGGTCCTACTCTAGAGAGTGACATCTGTAGTACAGGTTCTTGAATGCATATGTGTTCTTTCAATATATAGATATGGAAATGTATACAGTGTTGTTTAATGTGTGCAACTCTTTTAAATTTTTCTGAATTACACTGTGCTGTGTAGACCGCATAGATTTTGCTGTGTCCCTTTTCTTTCTCACTCAATGCTATGATTTGAAGATGAATTCTTGTTTTAATATGTGTATCTATAGTATTCCATAGTACAAAACCACAGCATTTAACTTGTCCATTCTAACAATGGATACCAAACTTCCCTGAGTGATAGACAATTTTGGCGTGACTATCCCTACATAGGCCTGTAACACTGCTGGGTGAGTTTTTTTTCTGGACCTGGTTCTCAGTTACTTTTGTGCTATAACCTCTGTAGCAATGTGATGAAGCCAGTGAATTCCTCAAAATAGTGTTTTTAAATGCATAAGATAAAATGCATAGGATTATAAAAGCAATTATATTAATATACAGTAAATGTGTGCTTCTTTATTGATGAATTAAATATGTAATAATAAATAACTGACAATTTCAAAGTAGTGATAGCCAGAAATAATGTAACATGGAAATATTTATTATCTTTATTTATCCCAGTGTCACAGATATTGTCAGTCTTAATGGGTTTGTTGTCTACATATGTAATCAAAGAAAATGCTAGATCTTATTGGCCCATAGAGCTCTGTCTCTGGGAGGACTTACCCCCAACTGTTTGTGTGGAGTTGTGTGTACCAGCAGTGCACTTTTGGCTCTCACTCCACGTAGTGAGTGAACCTGTTTGACAACCAAGCCTGAGTTTTATCTTCCCCCATCCGTTGGTCAGAGGTTCACACCTCTGTAAGGCATTAGTGTACTAGGAATAGGACATAGGGGAGCTTGGGCCACCTGTTTATGTCACTTACCTGAATGCTGGGGCCATGTGGACCTTATCCTGTGTGTACCATTTACCTTTTATGACAGATGACTGTTAACACCTATCTGAACTTACTGTTTGATGGGTCTTATCATCTCAAATTCATGATGGCTTGCCCTGGTTGCATAGTCATCTGGTCCCCCATTGTCAGGAGTTCAGTCTCTACTGAGGCCTACTGGCGTACTAGACTCCACTTTTCTAATGACAGCTAGTTCTCTGCCACCAAGGCACCCCTTTTCACCAAAACCCCAAGGTCTGAGTTGCAACTCTTCTATTAAGGTTTGCTTGATTTTTAATATCTTTAAATCCTTGAATATCAAGGATACTTCTAGTATCTTGGTTCTTCCTTAGCATATGACTGGAGTGACCTAAAATTGTTAATATAGTTTCTCTTTCCCTAGAAATTGCTTAATAAATAGGTTGAATTTGTTTTGCTTAATAAATTGCTGAATTGCTTAATAAATAGGTTGGAGCAGTATTCCTAAATTCAGTAAATGCTGTCTCTAAAATTGAAAGAGGCCCCCCAAGCCCTGTGCCTCCTAGTGCTAGTGGTGCAAGGTACAATGCTTTGTCCTATTCCGTAAGTGGCCTGTCTGTGACATCTTGGACTGCTGGACCTCTAAAAGTCTCACACAAGTAGCAGGACTGTGAATCTTTGCAGTATTTATCTCCCACCCCCTGGCATGCAGGGGTCTTACTAGCATCCTGAATACTTGTCACTTTCTCTTTACCAAGTCTATTTCTGATGACATGGTAGACCAGCTTGATTTTCTGGGGAATGTCAAGATGATCAGGAATTTCACAGACAATCTTGTGAAGAAAGCAGAAGACTTTATATAGGCCTGAGTAGAGATGTACTGCCATCCTTCTCATGTAAAGGTAAACTTTTTTGACCCTCTTTACTCTTAGATATTGAAAAGAACATGTTTGTAAGTTCAAGAGCTGTATGTATACCATATACCAGAGCTTATATTGATCCTTTATTTTAAAAATACTATGTCCAGCCCATCAGCTGCAGTTGGAGCTACCAAGTGGTTAAGTTTAATATATCACCATTAACCACCATAATCTGTCTGGTTTTTGCAAAGGTCATACAGGTAAATTAAACAGGGATGTGATGGAAACCAACACCTCGGCATCCTTTAAAAATCTGGAATTTGTGTAAATTCCTGAAATTCTTCTCGGGATATGTTTGCTTTACTATTTTGGCAGTTTGATTGTAGTGGAGATGGAGAGGGTCATTTTCAAGGATTTCTTCATAGCCTTTCTTGCCAGGGTGACTTTCACACAGCTGTTCAGGGAGTGTGAAAATTCTACCAAATGGTAAGTACATCCATTCCAATTTCACAGTGGGGACTGGGAAAATAACCACAAAATAAGTTATTTTGTGTCTTCTTCAAGACTCAATTCTGCAGCATTTTGGGGGATCACAGTAGCATGGAATTCTGTCTTTATCACTTGACAACCGTAAGTCCTTTCACTGCGCAGCGGTCTATAATGGCAATTTGGGTTTGGTCGTTTGGGTGGCAGTTCAGACTCTATTCTGTGACAGCCCTCAAAAAGTCTGGGAAGACTCCTTTCTACAGTGTTCAGTTTCTATAGGAAATGGCTGCAAGTTTGGGGGGAATGTTTATTGTGTATACTCGAGAAGGTATTCTAAAGTCCTTCCTCAAAGAGACCCATGCTCCCCTTTTATCATAGGCTAGGGTCTATGAGCTAGTTTAAAGACGGATGAGAGGCCACAATATTTTTCCATTTTGTAGCTGTTGTCCATCTTCTCAGCAGTTGTTTGTTGTTGTCGTTGTGTTTGTTGTTGCTGTTTTACAAGGCAAGTAAATCAAATAACAAGTTGATTGGATATCTGTCTTGCTCCTAGGAATATCATAATCTATTAACCATCAGCATGGTTTCTGTAGGCAAAGATACTTTGATTGCCATTCTAGTCTTGCTGTCTATTACAGTAGTTATGTCCATATTGACACTGCTGGTAGGTGCCATTGCTTGGCCTCTGCCGTTCTAGAATTCTATCATCTCTTTTAAGGCTGGTTTCAAGACTGCATTTCTTCAACATATAGAGGAAATGTGTCATTGAGTTTCTCAGATGACCCAGTGCAAACTTTTTGGTGCAATTCTCATTCCCTTAGTGAAGTCTTCCTGGAGAATATAGCCAGATGGTGGGTGCTCTGATCATATGCGGTAAGTGCAATAAATCTATTTTAACATTTTTATCTCCCTGAGCCTCAAGACCCCTTCCTCACTATCTCCAAAGTAGTTCTGGCATCTCAACCTCATTTACAGCAACAAGTCTGTCTGGTCAGCCTTCAGGAGTCTATCTCAGCAGCAAAAAGGATGACTTTGAGATTTCCTTTCCAGGAGGCATAACATCAAGTCACAGGAGAGTGCTTCGATGTCAACAAGCTCCCCACTATGCAGATTTATTTTCTTTCCCTTTACCACCACCCTGATTGAACATTCTCGAAATATGCTCCCACACATGTCCTTCTAGTTCTTGCCAGTACCTATTATTCTGGTCCTATAATTGTTTTGATTGTATAAGCTATTTCCTCCCGGAGTAGGAAATGTATTTTCCCAGTAGACACTTGTTATTCCTGAGGCAATGGAGGATGTGGTGGCAGATCTTAGAAAAAAAAGCATTGTCTTGCAAGATGCCTTACTCAGGTGAGGTTTTTGCAAAGCTTCCAGCCATTGTGAAGTTTTTCTCTCTAGCAAGGGGGAAAGGACTGCTTCTCCTGATGGAAGATTGATGGGAATCTGGGGACTCAGGTTTTTTCATTTACCCACCCAGATGTCAGGGTACCACGGTTCCTACCAGGGCCTTGATGAAGGCATGGAAGACTGAGGCCATGCACTCACTCTCCTTGGCAGTTTTGCTGCCTTTACAGTTAAATCTTGGGCCTGATTTCTTTTTTTTCTTTTTTTAAAAATTTTTCAGCATATATTGCCCTACAGCCACAAGAAATGAAGGACATTTTATTTATTTTTTTATTTTTACCCCTTTTTCTTTTTCTTTACTTTTTATCAAGGTGTAATGGACATAGAGCAAAGTATATGCATACCAAGCATGGTACTTAACATATGTTGACCTTTGTGTACACCCTTTTAACCATTACCCAGTCAAGACACAGACCATTTCCAGCACTCCAGAAAGGCTTGCTTCTTCATGACCCCCTCCCAGTCAACATTTTCCCCTCGAGGATATCACTGTTTGGCCTCATTCATCATAAATGTGTTTTTCCTGTTCCTTAACTTCACATAAAATAATTTGTGGTTTGTCCACTCGTTCATCATTGTATCTGTGAGATGCATTCATGTGTTGTGTGAAGCAGTAGTTTGTGTTCATTGCTGTTCAGCATTCCACAGCATACCACAATTCATTTATCCACTCTCCCGTTGATGGACATTTGGGTGATTTCCAGTTTGTGCTATTATGATGCAACTGCAGTGCACATTCTTACATAGGACTTCTGGTGGACGTAAACACTTATTTCTTTTAGGATTAGAATTTCCCAGGAGTAGTAGAGTTGCTTACTTATTGGCCATATGTACATAAAACTTTAATACTACCAATCAGTTTTCCAAAGTGGTCGTGCTGATTGAAATGCCCCACCAGCAACGCACAAGTTTCCATATCCTCACCAGTTACTTACTTCTCATTGGCGGCCCTTTTCATTTAAGTCATTCTGATGGGGTGGTGGCAGTATCAAATTACAGTTTTAATGTATATTTCCTTGATGAATCATGACATTAATCATCTTTTCATATGCATTTTGCCATTTGTTTATCCTCTGTGTGAAAGAGTTTTGGACGTGGTTTTTAAAAATCCAACCATATAGGTTTCCTTTTCTCTTTTTGATATGTAAGAATTCTTTATATATTTTGGATCTAAGATCTGAGTACTTTGTTGAATAGATGCTCCAAGTCTTGGCTTATCTTTTAACTCTTTTTTTTTTTTAAGATTTTTATTTATTTATTTGACAGAGAGAAAGAGAGAGAGAGATCACAAGTAGGCAGAGCAGCAGGCAGAGAGAGAGGGAGAAGCAGGATCCCCTCTGAGCAGGGAGCCCGATGCAGAACTTGATCCCAGGGCCCTGGTATCATGACCTGAGCTTAAGGCAACCAGCTAGTCAACTGAGCCACCCAGGTGTCCCTTAACTCTTTTTTTTTTTTTTTTTTTTTTAAGTAATCTGTACACCCAACATGGGGCTCAAACTCATGACCCTGAGATCAAGAGTGGCATATGTACTGACTGAGCCAGGCAGGCTCCTTGCCTTTTCACTCTCTTAATGGTGTTTTTCAATGACTAGAAGTTCTTAATTTTAATGAAGTCCATTTATCAATATTTTCTTATAGTTAATGCTCTTTATGTTCTGTTTAACCCCAAGGTCATGAATATCTTCTGTGTTTTTTTCCTAGAAGCCTCATTGTTTTACTATTTATATTTAGGTCCATGATTCATCAGAATTAATTTTAGAGTATGGTATGAACTAAGGGTCTAAATTCATTTTTCCCATATGGATATCTAGTGGATCCAGCACCCATTATCGAAAAGATGCTGCCATGGAGAACTTTTGATTTTTATAGTGGGCTTTGAGTTGGTAGTTGGAGGACAAGAGTATTTTGTTTTCTTTTATCAAGACTTGAAAAACAGCTAACAAATGCCAAACCATTCTGTAATTCTTATAATTACTATTGCCATCTATACTACTGCCAAATTACCACATAACCCATGTTTTGCCTTCTACTTTCATCATCTTCCAATCCAACATAGATTATTGCAATTCATGAAACCATTGTTATCAGAGATTATAGCTATCTTACATACTACCAACAATGGGGTTCTTTTTGCTGCATGACCAGTGGGCTGTCCAGGCTTAGAATCCTGTCTTGAGGGTTTTCTCTCCATGGCCACTTCTGATATCAACTTGCTTATTCTGGGTTTCCCCAAAAGCACAACCCTGTCTAGGGTTGCATGGTGGTGGTTTTTTGGGGATGTGATTCCAGGAGGTAGAAATGAGAAACCAAGGAAAGTGAACTAGGGAAGGAGGGAAATGTAACACGAGACTGCGTTATGAAGAGATTAGTGCTTGTTCCTACTGAGAACTTCTGCAGACCTCTGTGGAAGGGACAGGATGAGAAGCATTTCCTCCCACTGCTGGTGTGTACTTCTGCATGCGTTGTGTCGGTCCCCGTGGGCTCCTGTGTTGTCCTGCGCACAATGTCAGAGGAGCTCTGGGTGGGAAACAAGAATGTGAGACCCATTTTTGGGGTGAGATGCTGAGACAGAGAAAGAGTGAAAGCCTATGTGGAAGCATTTGTAACACAATCAGATGTAAGAAAGGGAGATGTACACAAAAAATTTCTAATAGCTATTTTTTAATTGAAGTATAGTTGACACACAATGTTACATTAGTCTCAGATGTACAGCATAGCAGTTCAACAAGTCTACATTATTTTGTGCTCATCACAAGTGTAGCTACCATCTGTCATCATAAAACCCAATTATAATACCTTTGACTATATTCCCTATGCCGTACCTTAAAAAAATTTTTTTTTATTTTTAAGTAATCTCTACACCCAATGTGGGGCTCCAGCTCACAACCTGGAGATCAAGAGTCACATGCTGTACCCACTGAGTGAACCAGATGCCCCCCATGCTGTACCCTTGTCCCCATGACTTACTCATTCCACAGGTGGAAGTCTGTACCTCCCACCCAATGCATATGTTCATACAGCTTGTGAGCTCCAAGAGAAACAATGCAGCCAGGTATCAAAAAGTATCTGAAGCTCAGTGTTACAAATCGCCTCTTCATATCTGCTTTTCTCTGTGTATCTGCTTCATCTTCAGGTCCTGGCAATACAGCTTTCTTTGCTTCATAGGTGCATGGTGAGTAGGACACCATCTGTGGCTTTTGTGTTTACATGTTCCCTATTAAGTATAACAATCAGAATGAACCAGAAGCTCTTTGTCCCAAATCTGGATTTCCTGAAATTAAGTTTGATTGGTTCAGCTTGTGCCTCGTATCTGCTGCTGATCCAATATATTTGAACCAGTGGAGTTGGGTCATGTGGTTCTGATGTAGCTGCTGAGGATGCACTCCTACAGATTTGGTATAGGGCAGGGTTGTTGTCTTACAGGCTAAAGAGAATCTCTTTTGGAGGAGACCACCTTCTGTGGTATTCACTACAGCCATCAAATCTCTTAAAAATCTTACGACTTCTGTCTTTGGTATAATGCTAAGAAAGTCTTTTTCTACCCCATGATTATATAAACACATGTTTTATATTTTCTTCCAATATTTTTATGACTTCTTTTTTCAGTCAAGTATTTGATCCTACCTGGTATCAATTTAGGTATAAGTTATGAGATAAGGACCTAACTTTAAAAAATTGCTTAGCTTTTCATCACCAATTATTTAATAATGCATCCTTTTGCACTGATTTAAAATACCATTTTTTTCATATACCAAATTCTATATACAATATGTGTGCCTGTGTGTGTAGGTATAGAACTGTTTCTGGAGTTTTCCATTGGTTAGTTTATTGTTGTTTTAAATATATATATATATATATATATATATATATATATTTATTTATTTATTTATAATATATAGTATATGTTATAGAATGCTTCAAAACTAATATTATGCCATGAAACAAATACTCACATTCCTTTAGAAAAGCAACTGAATCTATCTGTTTTACCTTTATACTGACTAGCACAGGTACTATGCATACTAGATAATGATGATAATAATTATAGTTTAAGCATATGTATGCATGATTAAATATAAAAATACATATTTATAGTTTTCAATATGCTTTCATAAAGTGTTATACATTATCAAGAAAAGAGCCTATTGATACGTTAAAACATTTCTGTATTTGGTACAGTTTGCATGGCAAGCTAGTCGATTTTGTTATTGTTCCAAACAATTTCCCTTCTTGCAAAAGAACTATGTGTCTCTGCCCATTATAACTTTGCAGTACCTCCTGTGAAAGTACACATCCTTGATCCTTTGACGTCAGTCTTGGCTACATGGCTTATTTTGGGCAATGGTGTGCGAGTGGAGGTGACTTACATCATGTCTAAATAGAAATGTTGATTATTACTATGTGTTTTGCCACCCTTCTCTCTCTATCCCCTCTCCCATGAGACTAGCATGTCTCTGATACTGAAGAAGGCACACGTAACAGGAGAAGAATTATGATCCACTCATGGCTGAGGAGCAACATGAATGAGAAATAATCCTTTATTGTTTAAAGACACTGTGATTTGGGGTTTGTTCCTGGAGCCTTACTAGTAAGAACTGACTAATATACAACATCATCCTGACTGTTGACAATCATGTTTTGAATAATTATCAGTTAAGCAGATCTGGTTCAGGTAGATAGATTTTATAATATCTTGAGAAGTTCTTTAAAGCGTTTTTATCGGGGCACCTGGCTGACTCAGTTGGTAGAACATGTAACTCTTGATCTTGAGATCATGAGTCCAAACCCCACGTTGGCATGGAAGCTACTTTAAAAAAAAGAGTTTTTATAAATAGAGTAAAAGGATTAATTAGGATAATTGAGACCTCACTATGGACATGTACCACCTAAGTTTTACTCAGCACTGACCTTAAATCCAGTCAGGTATTAAGCTATTTAAGTTATAAGTAAAAGAGACATTTAAAACAAGGCCTAATAATGGTGATGATTATAAAAATATATTTGGCAAAAAGAGAGATTGAATCTCAAAGAAACTCATGACCGATAGATATCTTCAAAATCTGGAACATGTCCAAGGCAGTACAGGGACAGTTAAGTGTGATCACTTGAATGCTCTGGTGTTAACATGACTTTCACACTCTCAAGCTCTGCTTCTTTTAGTGTTCTTTTGCTCTTCTCTCTGCTACCAAATGGCTTCCTTACAGTTTATCCTGTACCTTTTCTCTTCCTCAAAGCTGCTTCTCTATCTGTAGTTTCTGGTTTTACATGCCTTCAGCTTGCTCCTAAGTTTAGTTTGCTCCTGGGTCCTTCCAGGACATCTTTGAAGTATCAGCTTCCCATATTAGTTGCCTCATTTATACTCTCCCATTTCAAATTCTTGAGAGGATAGTTGTTTGACCCAACTCTAGTGGGTTAAATAATATCCACCCCTCCCCCGGAAAAAAAAAAAATCATGTCCACCCAGAATCACAGAATATGACCTTATTTGGAACAAGGGTTTTTACAGATATGGTTAAAGTATGGCTAATGAGATGAGATCATCCTGGAGTATGATGACCCCTAAGTCCAATGATGAATGTTATTATAAAAGACAAAAAAGGAGAAGACATAAAGATGCAGAGGGGAAAAGGCCCTGGGAAGATGGAGGCAGAGATTAAAAGGCAGCCACAAGCCAAGAATGCTAAGGATTGTCAGCCCCCAGAAACTGGGAGAGAGACACAGAATGAATTTTCCTTCAGAGCCTCAAGAGGGAAACAACCGTACCAACACCTTGATTTCAAAATTTTAGCCCCCAGAACACAGAATACATTTCTGTTGTTTTAAATCATTCAGTTGGTAGCAATTTGTTATGGCAACTTTTGGAAAGTAACACTTATTCTCACCTCTGAGGGCCTTTAATGATTACAGGCCATTGATTGGGCTATGGATTGGGCACCCCTGGGTGAAGTACTCAGAGCCAAATCATGGGCAGGGGGGTGGTTTGCTTTGAAGACACTGCCCATGGGGGACGTGTAACTGACGTGTCTAAAACAATTTAATGCTTGGCTGCCAGGCTTCCACACTCTCCTCCCATGTGGACAGAAGTGTTTCACCTGAGGTCCCCCCATTCTCCCACATAGCACTGCCTGTGTCTGATGGGATGAACATCTGGGGGTGATGTCATAGGGGCATTTCAAAATATACTTGTCAAAATTAGAATTCTGATTTTGTAGTCAATGTCCATTTCTCTTTTATTTAATTGAACTCCTGCTTAGTGTTACATCTTTGGTATTTAGTATCCAAAGCTGAAAGTGAAGTTCTCAAATTTGAGTATGATCTACTTTAAAAGGACATAGATGTCTGAAGACCCTGGAGTATTGACTTAAATCATTTCATTTTAACAATAAAGCTATCTTATTATGTGTGTGTGTGTGTATGTTTTAAGATTTTATTTATTTATTTCACACACAGAGAGAGAGTACACAAGCAGGGGGACAGCAGAGAGAGGGAGAAGCAGGCTCTCCACTGAGCAGGGAGTCCCACGTGGGGCTCAGTCCCAGGACCCCAGGATCATGACCTGAGCTGAAGGCAGACGCTTAACTGACTGAACCACCCAGGCGCCCCTTCCTTTACAACGTGTTAAAACAGTGTGTTAGAAGATACAAACCCATAGAGCAGGGGTTGGCAAAGTGTTTCTTAAAGGGTCAAATAGTAAACTTTTTAGGCTTTGTGGGCCATGTCATCTCTATTGTGACTATTGGAGCATGACAGCAGCCATGGACAGTACATAAATCAGTGAGTGTGGCTGTGTTCTAATAAAATTTTATTCGGGAAACACTGAAATTGGCACTTCATATAATTTTCACATGTCATGAACTGTTATTCTTTTTAAAATCTCCCCCGCCCCCAACTATTTAAAAATGGAAAAACCATGGGGTGCCTGGGTGGCTCAGTCAGTTAAGCATCTGCCTTCAGCTCAGGTAATGATCCCAGGATCCTGGGATCGAGTCTTGCATCAGGCTCCCCGCTTCTCCCTCTCCCTCTGTCTGCCATTCCCCCTGCTTGTTCTCTCTCTTTCTCTCTCTCTCTCTGAAATAAATAAATATTTTTTTAAAATGGAGAAACCATTCTTTGCTAGTGGCTATATAAACACAGACCATAGGACATATGTGGCCCATGGACTGAGGTTTGCTGACTTCTGTTATAAAAGATGCTTGATCTTCCTTATCCACCCAAAGTCACTCCTTGTTTTATTAGTAGCACTTTCATTTCCTTTTGGGAAACGTCTCCCCCACCCCACCTCCCATGGAAAATTGTCTGTCCGCCTCAGGTTGTCCCGGGGAGCTTGCGGCCTTGGCTGATTGCTTCCATCGGAGTGAAAGCTGCAGCTGCACGGGGTCTCCTTCCTCTCTGTCTGCAGGAACTTGTAGCAGTCAGGGAGCTGTGAGCCTGGAGATGCCAGAGGCTGCCGCATGAATCTTAAGAATGAAGCTGACACAGCAGAATACTGAGCCAAGAAACTAAGAGAAATTGAATTTTTATTACATTTTTGGAGCTCTTATGTCAAGCCACTCAGGACGCTAAACAACCCCAAGGCTTTTCCACTACATGAATAAATACATTTTCGTTTCTATTTAAGTGAGCTTGGGTTTGGATTCTGTCACAATCACAAGATACAAACTGCGGCAAACCTCTTATCTCTAGTGCTTATTATAACTATAGAAGAAAAACAAAAATGAAGTGCCAACACCACTACCAAACCAGAAGAGTTCAGATCAACAATGTTATTTTTTGTTTTCTGAAGCTCACTTTCTCCTCCCCAGATGGCAAAGAACATGGCATTGATGACGACGTTGTGGGTGGTTTGGAGTTCTGCATACCTTTGTGTACTCCACATTAGGTGTGTGCTATGTTGGGAGTCATTTCTTCACGGCTTTTCTCTTTTGGAGCTATTGCAAAACCTTTGTTCATGGAGTTTGTTATGACAACATTCAGCCTTCTCTTGGTACAAATGTATACTTTACATAATCAGTCTGTTTCTGTACTTTGCTTAGTTGCTAAAATAAAAGAACATCATAGTGCTTGCCGTTCAAATTATATTCATATCAAATTAGAGTCATTTTATTAAATTACTAAAGGCAAAGTCTTTGATCTAAGAAAATGTGTTTCAACTATGAATTGAAAAGAGAAGCTTTGTGTTTTCAACAGGTGTTGAATTCAATTCAACTGGATTGTGTCTGTTTGCCATTGGGACATACTGACTTTCAGGAACTAGACAAGCCTCTGATATCTAGACCTGCGTCATTCATTTTGGGCCCAGTTTCTGTACCTTCCTCTGACTCCCACTTATATCCCATAATTCCACTCACTAGTGTGGTCTATTCTATAGGGGATTTTAAACTAATTGCACAATTTTTCAGAGTCTCTTTATCTCTAATTGCATATAAAGTCCTTGTACTAGTTTGTAGTTGGATTACTAGAATCTGTACATGTACTGCCTATTTTAACTAGGAATGGTGAATTAGTCACTTACTGCTCCAGAAATCCAGCAAAGATCTCACAGCCACTCTGGCTTATGACAGGAAGCCCAAATATAGGCAGCAGGGCACTGGCTCTTAGCTTTAGGTGAAGTCTAGGACTTCCTGTGTATCTCACTTTGGGGCCCAGACTGAAGGGACAGCGGCTAATTGGCATAGTCGGTATTCATGGCAGTCACGGGAATGTGAGACATTGAGCCAAAGGACACAGAGACATTTAAGGTTTTGTGCATGTCATATTTACTGATGTTGTGTGGACTAGAGCAAGTTATATGGCACAATATCAGTAAAGTGGGGGGAACACCCATCCACTCTGGTGTGCTGTAGGTTTCCATGGCTGAGGGATTGAGGGAAGAATTATGAACAATAATCCAGTATGGTACATATGGCTTCACTTTGTATGAACTTTGTCTCTGTTCCTCCAACCCTCTGATCTCAATTTCTATTAGTAATATGCCCTGTGGGAGTGAAAGGGCTTTCTATAGCAAGTTTGAATTTTAAAGGAAGAGAATAGTTTCCAGATAGCTTAATGGCCGTGAATCCAGTGGCTGTTATAGCTGAGTATTCATTTGGCTCAAACTTGTGGCTTTGTTGATTTTTTTAAAAACAGATTTTATTTATTTGTTTTAGAGAGAGAGAGCAAGCATGAGTGCGAGCTAGTGAGCACAACCCAAGGGCGGAGAGGGGCAGAGGCAGAGGTAGAAGCAGGCTACCCACTGAGCAGGGAGCCCCAGGCAGGGCTGCATCCCAGGGTCTTGGGATCATGACCTGAGCTAAAGGCAGATGCCCAACCTATTGAGCCACCCAGGTGCCCCCTTGTGTTGATTTATTTAATGACAAAATATTTTAAAATATATTAAGCTTTAATTTTTGTGTTTTCATGCAGTAAAAAGTAAGCTACATGATTCTATCATTTGTGTATCCTTAAAAGTACCATGTAAATTAGTAAGAGACAAGAGGTTTCATTCACAGCCAGATTTGTAGAACCTAGCATAGTGCTAGAGCATAGAATACATGCTCACTAAATATTTGTTGATTGAAGTGCATTGTTCTCTTATTTACTAATGATTATCAACAGATAGTAACTTGCACCTGAATAGAATTTTCTGTTTTAATACAATGATGTATATATTATCAATATTCCCCAACCTCATTAGTGACTGTGAACCACACCAAAAAGGTGTTTGTAATGTGATGCACTGAAAAATGATAAGTTTGTGTTTGCTCTTTTCAGGACCAATACAAATTATTGGTTCCTGTTTTTCTCAGGTTCCCCCCCCTCCAGGTTTGTTTTAAAGAGTATCTATTATACCACCTTTTGATGTGCTAAGAGCCCTTAGAAGAATAACTACATGGATAGTTAGAAATATGTACAAATATAGGCAAAAATCTATGAATTTTTAAGTTTATAAATTTCCAACCGTGAAAATGCCATTTAAAATGAACTCTTAAAAGGATTTAAAATTAAAATGAAGTGTAATGTAGATACAAAAAGATCATCATGAATGAGAAAGGCAGTAAAGAATATGTGCCACTTGAAGGGTTATTTCCTTCTTAGAAGGAAGTAAATTAATTCCTATAGTTGATTTTATGAAAAACGTTTCATAAAACAATAAGAATTTAATTGAAAGACAGTTTGCTTCTCATGATAGGTCATCTACTTTGGGTAAGAGCAGGACCAAAGTAACAAAATGCTTTCTTGGGCTTTCTTCAATGATTCTGAAAGTTGAAGCTATTTCCTTTGCTTTCTTACAGGAAACATTTATTAGAGCTTAAACATGCATTAATGTCTCAAGTTATAATCATCTTGTCAGATACACTTATGGCATAAAGAGAGGAAGGAAACTAATATTCATGAAGTGTCTACTTTATGTCTGATAAGGTGCTAGAAGCAAATACTTGTTAAGACGAGAAATATTATCATTTCAGAAGAGAAGAAACTGGGCTCTGAAAGTTTAAGTGACAGAATTTTTTCATTCCCAAATCATGTTCTATGACATGAGCCAAAACCCAAGAAAATGGTCTATTTGATAGTGTAGTAAACTGGCATGAACTTCACTTGCAAGTTCAATAATTATAGTGTAGTAAAACCAAGTTTTATTTAAAGATAAACAAACGGCAACTGTGTACATATGTTTTGCAATAGACAAATCACAGTGGTCCAAAGTCTTACAGTGGGTATTCCCCAAGGCCACATAAGAGGCCCTGAGGAATAGTTCAAATGTGGATCTACCCCTAGACATTCCCCCGTCTTGGGCTTAAGTTGACACGTTGACTCCTCCTGGCTGGAATTTCTTCCTGTGGTTGTCCCTGCAGCGCTGACCTTCCCTCTAACCTCGAAATCCACTTCCTTTTCTGGTGGTGTCTTGTTTTTCTCATGCTTCTAGACCCATTTTCAGGTCTGGTGGAGCCTCTAGACCTCATTCTTTGACATTTCTTGACTTATAAGACTTGAGATTCTTTCTAATGCAGGCAGGAGTTTTCTTTTATCAAATACTTTTCCTAAATAAGGGGTTCCTCCTCTTGGTGGTAAATTATAAACATTTAGCAAGTGCTTATTGTCTTTACAATTTGTTTCTAATGTGTCCATCCTGTTTTCAAAGAATTTATCATCTACCTAAAAGCAATCACATAAAAGTGGAAGCTGCCAGGTGAGCGCTACAGACAGGAACAGTAAGCATGACTTTATAGGAGGGAAGAATGAGCATGGACTAACGTGATTCTGAAGAAGTTGAGACTAGAGCGGGCCTGGGAAGGATTAGATGACCACAGATCCTCCACGTCCAAGTCTAACATCATGTTCTGGCTGGCTTGAAAGGACACATCAAAGTCAAGAGGAACACAATAGGGCTCCCACATTGGGGGAACAAAGGCATCAACATACTCTTTCTCCTGTACTGAGTCATCTCCCCTCTCCCCCTACAGAACTTGAGGGTTTGCTTTCTTCTTGGCCCATGACTTAACTCTCAGAGCCAGGGCTAATGAGAAAACACCAAGGCGGAGACATACTTATGGCTTCTGTGTTGTCTAGCCCAACTCACAGAGTAGGAGATAAATATCAGACAGATACTCTGGTCATAGGAATAACAAAGGCACATTTCCCTTAAAAGAGCTCACGTGCAGGGCGCCTGGGTGGCTCAGTGGGTTAAAGCCTCTGCCTTCGGCTCAGGTCATGATCCCAGGACCTGGGATCGAGTCCCACATTGGGCTCTCTCCTCTGCAAGGAGCCTGCTTCCTCCCCTCTCTCTCTCTGCCTGCTTCTCTGCCTACTTGTGATCTCTATCTGTCAAATAAGTAAATTAAAAAAAAAAAAAACTCACGTGTACCTTCCTGGAGACCCTATTGGTAGGATGACGCAGTGTAACAATAAAAAATAACTGGTGGCATCTGGGGTGGCTCAATCTGTTAAGCACTGGACTCTTGGTTTCCACTCAGGTCATGAACTCAGGGTTGGGAGATTGAGCCCTTCCCAGGCTCTGTGCTTAGTGGGGAGTCTGCTTGGAGTTTCACTCCCACTGCCCCTCATTCATGTGCATGCATGTGCAAATGTTCTCTCTCTCAAATAAATTAAAAAAAAAAAAATTAAATGGCTAATGGCTCAGATTTGGGGATAAAAAATATTGTCCCTTAAATAGTTGTTCTAAGTGTAACCATAAGAATTGAGTTAGGTCCAGAAGGCTTCACCTGAGCTAAATGCAGAACTTGGAAAAGTTATCAGATTTTATTCCATTGTTCCAGGTGAGCTGATAGTAAATCCTCAGGGGAGCTGATCAGAGGTCTTCTTTGCTTCTAGGTGCTTCATACATGTTCATGGCAATACCTACTTGGTGAAGTGGTAGCTCTATTACAATGGCCTAGAGAAGTTAACTTGTCCACATTTATGAAACTATTAAGTGACTGATTAAACATTTGTTGGGATGTGAATGTCAGTCCATGGATTAAACTAGTTTTTATTTAATGCAGTTGAGGAATTAACCACCTGAGAGTCAAATGAATAGTTCCAGAGTGCTCCACCACTCTAATTCACTAATTTGCTGACTTAGCTTAATTTTTAATGTGTGTGGGAATGGTGATGACTTAACGTTACCTCTCCCAAGTAATGTATTTTCATTTAAAATTGGTTGGGTGTATGGGACGCCTGGGTGGCTCAGTTGGTTGGACGACTGCCTTCAGCTCAGGTCATGATCCTGGAGTCCCGGGATCGAGTCCCGCGTCGGGCTCCCAGCTCCGCGGGGAGTCTGCTTCTCTCTCTGACCTTCTCCTAGCTCATGCTCTCTCTCACTGTCTCTCTCTCAAATAAATAAATAAAATCTTAAAAAAAAAAAAATTGGTTGGGTGTAAAGATAATTTACAAATAAAATCTTCTTAAAAATTTTAAACAAATAAAACTGGCACTTGGATACATTTCAATGCAGTAGTTATTTTTTCTTTCTTTCTTCTTTTTTTTTTAAATGCCATATAAACTTGCCACAAATGAAAACTTACTGCAAAGCCCCTGGAGTAGATGTGTGTACAGCACCACAGCTTAGGCTCAGATGTGATGGTGTGGGGGGAAGTGGTAGACTTACAGGGTCTTTTCTTCTTCCATTTCTTTTTCCCCCAAGGTTGTCCCTGAGTGACCCCAGTGGAATTCCATGCCCTAAATTATACATGTAATAACCAACCCCTAATTTAATCCCAGGGGTTTAAGAACTCTGATCTGGTAGATCTACAAAGGTCTTCAAGTGTACACCCCATGGGTGGACATGGAGCCCTTTTATAGCAGCTAAAACCTTGCTTATAGTTCAAAAGTCTCTTTCTTTTAGAGGGGATTGACCTAATCTAGAGAGGAGAAATTTTCTCTAGCTCAAGGTTCAATTGTGTCATTTTGATGATAAAAACTAGAAATAGCCAAAAGCTGTCTCCACAATTCATATCATCTCATGGGTAGGGGGTTAGGGAAGGGAGTGGTTGAGCCCACTTATCTATGTTTGGTTCTGAGAGTTGACATATTGATTTACTTCATCTACCACTCCCCAGCCCCAGAATGAAAAACATTATGTAATTATTATGTTGTGGTATTTTATCTTAGTAGTGAGGGATGTTTTTAACTTCTTTGGGGAAAAAACTGGAAAGACTGACTTTATTATGTATCCACATATCAGAATTCCATTGATACTGTCTTTTAAAAAAAAAAAGATTTTGTTTATTTTTTTGAAAGAGTGAGCAAGCGTGAGCAGGGTGGAGGGGCAGAGGGAGAGGAGAAGCAGACTCCCCACTGAGCAGGGAGTCTGAAGCAGGGCTCCATCCCAGGACCTCAAGATCATGACCTGAGCTGAAGGCAGGTGCTCAACCAACTGAGCCACATGGGTGCCCCAATATTGTCTTTATTTTTTATTTTATTTTTTAAAAAGATTTTATTTATTTATTTGACAGAGATCACAAGTAGGCAGAGAGGCAGGCAGAGAGGGCGGGGGGCGGGGCGGGGGGAAGCAGACTCCTGCTGAGCAGAGAGCCTGATGCAGGGCTGGATCCCAGGACCCTGAGATCATGACCTGAGCCAAAGGCAGAGGCTTAACCCACTGAGCCTTCCAGGTGCCCCTTAATATTGTCTTTAAATTACATATTCATTCTCCATGAAAGTGAAAAATGTTTAAATGTTAACTTGACTTAAACGTTTCTGTTATTAAGTTGATTCTGGTAATATACTCAGGGAAGCAAAATTCACTATTGCCCATCACATAAAGCAAGTTTCTCAGGGTTTCAAGTGCAATTTGATAAAACATTTAAAAAAAATTTTTTTTTGGTCCTTTATAAAAGTCTTTGGAAAAAGAAATTACTATGTCAGAGAGCACTCAATTTTCCCTGATGTGTTACTTTTATCAGTTATACCTATGTTTGCCTATAAGCAACTGAAAACCCAAGAAAGAGAGGCTTAAACAGGGGAAGGATATGTTTGCTTCCAGCAACAGGATATCTGGAGGTAAGCTTCCAGAACTGGGATGATAGCTTAGCATGGTGTTCAAGGGGCTCTCATTTTCAACATCGGAAGATACCTTCATTTCAGGCATCATGTTAGTTACAAGTGGGAGAAGGAGGAAGAAGGAAGGGCAAAGTGCAAAGGAAACTGCCAGCCCAATCTTTAAAAAAGCTTTTCTAGAAGCCACAAGCAGAGACTTCTGTTTATACTCTATTGGCTGGAACTGAATCACATGGCCACTCTGCTGCTATTCAGCCAATCTAGGAAAGCAAGTGTCTCTGTTTTCAACCAGCATACTAGTAGAAGAGGCTGGTTGGAAAGGTGGTGAACCAGGAAATAAGGGAGCCAGTTTACATGATCTGCCACCACTGATTGGGGATTCTTCTCTTAACTGATACTTTGTCACGTGGAACTATTTTAAACAAAGAGTTTTCAGTTCAGAAGTTCCATTTGAAGAATGCAATGTCCTTACCACTTATTTCCTCTTTTAAATGATAGATTTGGGCTGTCTTGTCTCTAAATAGCTACTTACTGTAGCTTGTGTTTTGAAAGCCTCCTATCTAAGATCAAATGACAAAATGAAGGGAAACATCTTGTGACCTTTTTGGTTTTAGTCATTTGGGATGTATTTCTTCCCAGGACAGACAGTTCAGTATTTTTAAATATTCTGGTGTTTATTTGTTCAAGACCAAGACAGAACTATCATGAATAATGAATACATGACAAAAGAGCCAAACAATGAGGTTCACACTTTTTAAATTTATTTGAATCTATTGATCTAAAACAGTTCCCATTAAAGAACTGCATTATGTTTGTCTAGGAGGCTAAAATTTTGCTAATTTCAATGGGTAAATTTCACATTGTAGCTCTTAAATGCTATTAAAGTCATCTAAACATTTTTGATTGATCATAAAAATATCTAATTTTGAGTAGCAGATCCTATATAATTCTAGTCATCAGATTATTGCAACTCAACTTAAAAAATATTTCTTTTTACAATTAGAAGAAAACACCCTCATTAGAGTAACTTTGTAAGAGAAGATTCTTTCATACATCCACTATTATGACTACTTAACATTTTTGTATATTCTGCTCATGAAGAGGAAATAATAATAGCCAGTGTCGATTGAATACAAATTCGATCCTGGTAATTTTATATGTATTATATAACTTCATCTTCTCAAAACCCCTGGAATCCTGGTGTAGTTCTATCCCTTGTTTATAGATGAAGGTAGCTATGGTTAAATAACTTGCTCAAAGGCACATGGTTAGCAAGTAACATAGCTGGAATGTGAGCTCAGACAGTCTTCAAAAACCTCAAAATTCTCAGGATGTGAGTGGGGCGTGTCAGACACCCAGGAGGCTGAAACACACTCCAGGGCTCGCCAATGCTTTTCTGTCCTCGTATCATGAGATTCAAGACTCCAGTTCCCAAGAAGGATGGACAGCTCAGCTGTCCATCCGTAGCTTAGATCCGAGATCCACCTTGTTCTTGCCCTTGCTGAGGGCTGAAGTTTGCATGTCTCCTTAGATTCTGTGAGCTCCTCTGTAGTGTTCAATAACCTTTTGCCTTAATTTCCAGAATATCTCTGATGCTTCTTAGCAAGGAACACAGATACAACAGGTTTTGTGAAAACCTTAACATTTGTCCCATAGGAGAAAGGACTGTTTCCAACAAGAAATCTATAGATGAGTTTAAAAACAAGTCATCAGGGGACGCCTGGGTGGCTCAGTTGATTAAGCAGCTGCCTTCGGCTCAGGTCATGATTCCAGCATCCTGGGATCGAGTCCCACATCGGGCTCCTTGCTCATCAGGGAACCTGCTTCTCCCTCTGCCTCTGCCTGCCATTCTGTCTGCCTGTGCTCAATCTCTCTCCCTCTCTCTCTCTGACAAATAAATAAATAAAATCTTAAAAAAAAAAAAACGAAAAACAAAAAAAACCCAAGTCATTAGAAAATCCGATAGTCTATTCATAAATATGACACAGTATTACGTTCCTTATAGCCTATCCTAAACAATCCTTAAAATAGTTATTTCTTAGTACTATTTGGTCATTTTATTACTTGAAGTTACACGCATTGGCCCCTAATACATTGACCCTAAGATTGTGTACATTTGGCCATTTCCATTTGGCAGGGACCTTACCTCTTTTACATAGTAGCTAGTACACTGTTTATGCTAAGTAAAAAAAAAAAAATTTTTTTTAATCAGAGACTAAGCACAAGCAAGGAGAGTAGCAGGCAGAGGGAGAAGCAGACCCCCACTGAGCAAAGAACCTGATGCAGGACTCAATCCCAGGACCTTAGAATTAGCATCATGACCTGAGCCAAATACAGTCACTTAACTGGCTGAGCCACCCAGGCATCCCTCAGTAAAAATTATTCCTACTCTTTCATTTGTTTTAGTTAAGCAAGTTCTATTGGGTTGATTCATGTGTAAAAACTTCAAGCAAAACAGGCGGATGGAAAATCTTTGAACTCCTCCCAATCCTCATCCCCTCACTTGAAGTGAACTCAATTATCCATTGGAAGTGGAACCTTCTTTTTGTCTTCTATCCATTTACCTACCCAGGTCCACATAAAGAACTAGAGAGGTTTGTTTCGTATGTTTTATTTTTTTAAAACTTCAATATGCTGGGGCGCCTGGGTGGCTCAGTGGGTTAAAGCCTCTGCCTTCGGCTCAGGTCATGATCCCAGGGTCCTGGGATCGAGCCCCGCATCAGGCTCTCTGCTCGGCAGGGAGCCTGCTTCCTCCTCTCTCTCTGCCTGCCTCTCTGCCTATTGTGATCTCTGTCTGTCAAATAAATAAATAAAAATCTTTAAAAAAAAAAAAAACAAAAACTTCAATATGCTAAAGAATGCAGTTTGCTCCTTTCATAACAACGTGTCCTGGAGCTCTTTCGCATGTCAGTTCCAATGGCTCCGTTTTACGCTTTGCAACTCCTGCCAGGTATTCCATGTTGTGGGTCTACAACGGATTAATTAACAACTCCGCTTCTGATGGACAAGTCAGTTGTTTGTGATTGTTTATCATTACACGAAGCTGCAGCGCTTCTCCTTGTGAAGGAAATGTAGGAAAGGAAACTCCTCCTGGCCAGTGGTTCTCTAGGAGGAACATCTAGCCATTGAATTCTTGAGCTGAAATATGTGTGCTTTAAAATTTTTAATCGATGGTAAAAAAAAAAATGAACTCCTAGCCAACTACCACAATCATGACCATATACCGCTAGTTCCTTGTGTTCTTACCAAATTTTTTTTTAAAGATTTTATTTATTTATTTGACAGACAGAGATCACAAGTAGGCAGAGAAGCAGACAGATAGAGAGAGGTGGAAGCAGGCTCCCTGCAGAGCACAGAGCCCGATGTGGGGCTCGATCCCAGGACACCAGGACCATGACCTGAGCCGAAGGCAGAGGCTCCAACCCACTGAGCCACCCAGGTGCCCCCACACCAAATTTTTAATTTCTCATCAGTGACTCTTTTTTTAAATAAAGATTTTATTTATTTATTTGAGAGTGAGAGAGAGAAAACATGAGCATGGGGGAGGGGCAGAGGGAGAGGGAGAAGCAGGCTCCCCGCTGAGCCTGGAGCCCAATTTGGGGCTCCATCCCAGGACCCTGGGCTCATGACCTGAGCCAAAGGCGGAGGCTTAACCGACTGAACCACCCAGGCGCCCCTCTCAACAGTTACTCGTACAATCATTCTTACATTTCTTCTTTTGGTTCCTGTCTCTCATACTTCCATTCCTCTAAATGACTCATACTGTCAAGATACATATTTGGTTGCAAGGAATAGAAAACTTACTCACACCAGCTCAGACAGGAAGGGTAACTTACTAGCTCAGGTAACCAAAGTATGGGGTAGGCCCCAGGCTAGCTGTCTCTCAGGGCCAACAGCGCTTGAGGCCAGAACACTGCCAGGACTCATTCTGCTTCTCAGTCTCACTTTTTTACTGCAGTTATAAAAGGAATAAAATAATATAAGGAGTTCTTTATATTCCGATACAAGTCCTTTATCAGATAGATAGATATCCATGGCTTGTCTTCTAGTTATCTCTCTCCCTCTCTCTCTCTCCTTTCTCCTTCTTCTTCTCTCTCTCTCTCTTTTTTTTTTTTTTTTTTTTTTTTTTTTTTGGTGGGCAGCAAAGCAAAGTTTATTGAGTGACAGTACAGCGCTCCTAAGGAGGAAGGAGACCCTGGAGGATTGCCCTTGTTTTGTAATTCTCTTAAAAATATCTTTCAAAAGGTATAACATTCTAATATTTACCAAGACCAGTTTATTAATTTTTTGTATGAATTGTGATTTTGATGTTGTATGTATGTATGTTGATGATCTCTGCCTAACCCAAAGTCACAAAGATTGTCTCCTATGTTATCTTCTGGTAGGTTTGTAGTTTTAGATTTTATATTTGGGTCAATGATCAATTTTGAATTAATTTTTGTGTATACTGCAACGTATGGGTGGAAGCTTATTTTATTTTTTTTTTGTAATGGATATTTGATTATTTTAGCACTGTTTGTTGAAAATATGGTCCTTTCTCCATTGAACTGCCTTTGCATCTTGGCTAAAAATCAGTTATCCGTGCATGTATGGATCTCTCTCTGCACTCTTTGTTCTGTTGATTTATTTGTCTATCTTTGCTTCAATGCCATACTGTCTTCAGGAGTATGCCTTCATAGTAAGCGTTGAAGTCAGGTAGAGTTAGCTTTACCTTTGTTGTGTGGTTTCGAAGTTGTTTGACTTTGTCAGGTCCTTTGCATTTCCAAGTGAATTTTAGGATCAACTTGTCAATTCCTACAAAAATGCCTCCTAGGATTTTTTTAGGTAGATTTTTATTTTAATTGAGCAAAATTCATACCACATACAATTCACCAGTATTGCCTTTCTAAGTGTATAATTTAGTGATTTTTGGTGTATTGACAAGGTTGGGCAAACATCACCACTCTTTAATTCCAGAACATTTCCATTACCCCCAAAAGAAACATTGTATGCATTAGCAATCACTCCCCATTACCCTCCCACCAGTTCTTAGTAACCATAAATCTATTTTCTATTCTTTGTAATTTGCCTTTTGTGAACATTTCATATAAATGAAAGTATACAATATTTGCCCTTTTATGTCTATCTTCTTTCACTTAGCATAATGTGTTCACGGTTCATGTGGTAGCATGGGTCACCTACTGCAATTTTGATTGGAATTGCATTGGATTCATAGACTAGTTTGGGGAGAACTGGCTTCTTAACACTATTAAGTATTCTGACCATGACAAGGTAACTCTCCATTTATTTACGTCCTTAATTTCTCTCAGCAGTGTTTTGTAGCTTTTAGTTTGGAGGTCTTGCACAGATTTTGTCAAATTTTTCCCAAAATATTTTATGTTTCTGATGCTATTGTAAATCATTTCTTTCTCAAATTTGAATGTCCAAGTGCTCATTGCCAATATATAGAAATACAATTGATTTTTGTATATTAATTTCACTGATTTTCTCTAGTTTTTATGTTTTCTATTTCTTCTATTTCATCACTAATATGAACTATTTCCTTCTGCTTACTCTGGCTTTGATTTGTTTTGCTTTTCTAATTCCTTAAGGTGGAAGCTGGATTGTGATCTGATACCTTTCTTTTTTCTAACATAATTAGTGCTATAAATTTTCCCACTAAATTGTTATACTTTTCATTTAGTTAAAAAAAAAAACTTTTCCAATTTCCCTTTTGATTTTTTCTTTGACCCATGGATTGTTTAGAAATGTGTTACTTTGTTTCTAAATATTTGAGGATTTGCCAGAGATCTTACTGTTACTGATTTCTAATTTAATTCTGTTGTGGTCAGAGAGCATATTTTGTGTGACTTGAATCCTTTTAAATTAATTGACACTTGTTTTGTGGCCAAAAATACAGTCTGTTTTAGTAAATATTCCATGTGCAATAAAAAAAAATTGTGTTTTCTGTTGCTCTTGGGTGAAGTATTCTATAAATGGCAAAGCAAACTGATAGGGCCATTCAATTTATTTTTTCTTGATTTTCTGTCTACTTGTATTATCCATTTTTGAGAAAGAGATATGGATATCTCTGGCTATAATTGTGGATTTGTCTTTTTTCCCTGCAGTTCTGTCTGTTTTTGCTTCTTGTATTTTGAAACTCTGTTATTAAGA
The DNA here is from genome assembly GCF_002288905.1 of Enhydra lutris kenyoni. NCBI lineage: Eukaryota > Metazoa > Chordata > Mammalia > Carnivora > Mustelidae > Enhydra > Enhydra lutris. Next base: position 32,371,346 of record NW_019154101.1, on the reverse strand, counting down.
GCATAAACACTTACAATAACACAGCGCACCTCGCTGGCTCAGTTGGTAGAGCATGTGACTCTTGATCTCAGGGCTGTGAGTTCAAGCGCCACGTAGGGTGTGACTACTTAAAAATAAAAAATAAAATCTTAAAAAATTTAATAGTGTGACTACTAAAAAATAAAATCTTAAAAAAACCACTTATCATGGCATGTCCTCTAGATGAATTGGTTCCATTATCATTATAAAATGACCTTCTTTATCCTAGTAATATTTAAAGTATTTTCTTGGGGAGCATAGAGTTTGTTCTTGTTTTATTTTCTTAAAATCCAAGCTGACAATTTCTGCTTATTTGGGGGACATTTGGATTATTTACATTTATTGTGATTATTGACATGCTTGATGTAAGTCTACCATTTTGCTGTTTATTTTCCATTTGTTTCATCCATTCTTTTTTTTCTTCTCTCTCTCTCTCTCCATTTTAAAGTTTAATTGAGCATTACTTCTGTGGTTCTACTTTATCCCCTCTGTTGGCTTGTTAGCTATAGCTCTTTGCTTTGTTATTTTTCTGGTTGCTTTGGGGTTTATAGTATGTATTTTTAACCCTTCGCAGTCTACCTTCAAGTGATATTATATCACTTCACACTTTTTAAGTAACTTATAGCAGTATACTTTCATTTCTCTCCTCTCAACCTTTATGCTATTGGTATAATACATTTTAATTATATATGTTATTAACTCTATAATCCACTGTCATCATAATTGTTTAAACATTCAAATATCATTTAAAGAGATTTAAATAATGAGTGAAAAAACCATATAATTTACCTATATAGTTACAGTTTCCAGTGTTCTTTATTCCTTTGTTTATATCCATATTTCCATCTGGTACCATTTTTCTTCTGCCTGCAGGACTTTCTTTTTTTTTTTTTTTAAAGATTTTATTTATTTATTTGACAGACAGAGATCACAAGTAGGCAGAGAGGCAGGCAGAGAGAGAGGAGGAAGCAGGCTCTCTGCTGAGCAGAGAGCCTGATGCAGGGCTTGATGCGGGGCTCGATCCCAGGATCCTGGGATCATGACCTGAGGCTTTAACCCACTGAGCCACCCAGGCACCCCAGAACTCTCTTTAATATTTTGTCCTTAGGGTTAGTTTAATATTTGTCTTTAGGGTTAGTTGTCAGTTTATTATAGGTTTGAATGTGGAGTATTTATCCATATTTATATTTGTATTTTTTAGCATAATAATGTGGTTTTTTAATTGGAATTTTATTAGTTTCGCTGCTTACAGTGGACCAGGCTTTGTTCCTGAGTGAAAGTACTGTCCTAGAGTACAGGGTACAGCAGTTTTTAGCCCTCATGGAATCTATAATTCAGCCATGGGATCTCACAATCAATGCATCTAGTTCCCATTCAACATTTTATTATATTGGTGCTTAGATTGCCCCAAAACCTCAGTTTCCTTTTAAATCCTGGGGCCCTTTATGAGAAAACTTTATGAAATTATTTTCAATTTTTCTGCATTCCCTTGATTCCAATAATTTGGAATTATTCAATTGCTATTTTAGTATTCAATTAAACTTCTTTAGAATTCCTAAGATTAGAAATTCTTGTGGAAAGAACAATCAGAAAACCAGAGAAACGTATAGGTTTTTGCGACTTTCTGGTATATTGTAGTGACCGTGTAACAGTTTATTCTCATCCGAGCCATCAGCTGACAGCTTCTGATTCTCCAAGGAACTTTATTTAGCAGAACAGCTGTTGGTTTTTTTCTGTCAGAAATTCAGTTGAAAGATGTAGCTTGATATAGCTCACTTAGTGGCAATGATTATTTTGTCAATGCCAATTACCCAGTACTAATTTAATAAGTGAAAGTAATTTGGAAATATATACTGAGCAACATTTTTGTCTGGTTTGCCTGTGGTATCAGAAGTAAATATATAGCTTTGTTTTACATTTCCTTAGCTAACAAATGTAATTGTTAAACATTCTATGAAAATACAAAAGCTTCAAGACTAAACATATTATAAACCTTTGAAAAAATTTTCCATGAAAAATTGATATTTTTTTAAAAAGTTCATGTTGTTGATGGATAATGAGTGCCTGTGGGTTAGGGCACAGGGTGAGAGCCTTGACCTCAGGCCAGAGGTCCAGACTACAAATACAGGGTGGGATAGAATGAGGCCTGGACAAGAACAAATAAAGTTAAAGATACAGAACTTTGTATTAGAATTGTTCAAAATGGAAAAATAGAATGGGCTTTTCCATGAAGTGGTGAATTTCACAAGATGTGTTCAGCAGAACCTGGGCAATATGCAGTGTCATAGAATATACCTGTATTAAGGAAATGTGATTTCTAAAAGCCCTCCCCATTTTAAGATTTTAAAAATTTTACTAGTGCTATATATTATAGCAAAGGTTAAAAATAACACAGTGTTCAACATCAAGGAAAAGATGACACAAACTATGACTTACATGCCTTAGAGAATATATAAAATTACAAGTTTACAAGCTCAGTCATTAATGACAAGTTCTATATAAGTATTTTAAAGTATTAAAAAAACCCAAAATTACAAGTTTATATGGACTATAGGAATATAAAATATGCTTTCTAAGTATTATTTAAATATTTAAATACTTTAAAGAGATAAATAATACTTAAAAACAATAAAAATGCTTGAAATAATAAAGATTAATGACGGGGGGATTCTTTAATTTTAAATAACATCTTTTAGAACCTTAGATATTTTATTTTAAAAGAAAATCTATGTATTTTATTTAAGATAATTAGGGCTCAGGGAGGAACTAAGGATTAATTGCTTAATACCCACAACAACCCCAAGAGATATTATTATATGTTTTTAAGTTAAAAAAAAAAAAGCAAGGCGGAAAACAGCGTACAGAATGGTACTACTATTAAAGTGTACAGATACAGACCTAACTTTGCATATGCATCTGGAAGAATAATTCTGTCTGTCTGTCTGTCTCTCTCTCTCTCTCTCTCACACACACACACACACACACACACGCACACACACACCTGCCTCTGGAGAAGGGAACTGGGGTTCAAAATGAGTTCAATGCATTTTTGTACTATGCAATTAAAAAAATTTACGTGTATTATTTAAGAATACTATTTAAAAATAATCGGGGTGCCTGGGTGGCTCAGTTTGTTAAGTGTCTGGCTTCAGTTCAGGTCATAATCTCAGGCTTCCTGAGATCAAGTCCCTCATGGGCTCTCTGTTCAGCAGGGAGTAACCTGATTCTCCCTCTCCCTCTGCCCCTCCCCTCACTCATTCCCTCTCTATTTCTCAAATAAATATTACAAAAATAATACATGAATATATGAACTGTATTACAAAAAAAGTCTTTTTTTTTCTGAATTTGAAGTCCATAAAAAAGGTCCCGTTGCATGACCAGAAGTCAACACTTAAAATGGGTTGGACAAGGCCATAATGATCATATATGAGCAAATACCATAAGGATCATATATCAGATCCAGAGGAGAAATCCAGACAAGAATGAAACCAGCCACCAGATCATGAAACAAAGACTAGGACAAAATAAGAAGTTTAAGTTAAATGAGAAATTGTAAATCAGGAAGGAGAACAATTTTTAGGCCAATGCCGTATCAAAAGGTTCTAGCCACCAGATGATCAGACCTAAAGATGGTTAAGAAAGTCACAACCACCAAAGGGTCAAAAGGCCTGGGGGTCAGGGTCTATACAGCAGTTCATTTAGAAACAGCAAACTTTGAGTCCTAAGACTGCTTCCTAATGGTGACCCACGGGTCTCCTATGCGGCAATAACGTTGTCAGCAGGCATAAACTAACATACTTGAAAATTTGGGGAGAAGAGTGCTATTATTTTTAAATCTTTTTTTAAAGATTTTATTTCATTTTTTATTTTTTTTAAAGATTTTATTTTTAAGTAATCTCTACACCCAATGTCGGGCTCGAACTCACGACCCTGAGATCAAGAGACACGCTATTCTGACTGAGCCAGCCAGGCACACCCTCACCAAATCATTTATTTTTTACTTTTTTAAAAAGGTTTTACTTATTTGACATAGAGTGAGAGCGAGAGAGAGCCTGAGCAGAGGCCAGAGGGACAGAGGGAAAAGGAGAAGCAGGCTCCCCACTGAGCAGGGAGCCTGACGATGCGGGGCTCTATTCCAGGACCTAGGATCATGACCTGAGCAGAAGGCAGACATTTCACCGCGTGAGCCCCCCAGGCACCCCTCTCTAAGTCACTTAATCAGCAGACTGACCCTAGGGTTTTATAAAGGTGTTGTAATGTAATCCCATCTGGTTTACTCTGTCGTTGGAGGCCAGAAACATCATAGCCTAACTAGTGTATTTTCTGTTACTGCTGTAATGAAGTACCACAAACGAAATGGCTTAAAACAACACAAATTTACCGTCTTCCAGTTCTGGAGGTCCAAAGTCCAAAACCAGTTTCAGTGGGCTAAAGTCATGGTATCCAGAGGGCTGTGTTCCCTCCAGGGGCTTTAGGGTAATATCCATTCTCTGCCTTTGTCTACCCCCGTTCCTTGGCTTGTGACTGTCTCTTCCGTCTTCACATCTCCTTCTCTGACTCTCTTGCCTCCCTCTTTTCCCTCACAAGGACCCTGGTGATTACACTGAGCCCAGCCAGATAATCCAGAATAATCTCCCTTACATAAATCTAATGATTATGGACTTTAGTCGCATCTACAAAATACCTTCACAGCGACACCTAGATTAGTGTTTGATGGGATAACTAGGGATTATAGCCTCACCATAAAGTCATTATATTTACCTATTATTTTTCTTTACTATGACCAGTATTTATATATGTTTACTTTTTGAAAAAAAATTATTTTTATTACATGATGAAAAACCCATATCACACCCCAAAAACATAAAATATATGAAAATACTTGTTCAGTTCCAGCTAGATACCACTGCCTGCCAAAGGTTGATCCTGTGGCTTGGTCTGTTTACAAAAGGAGAGCACCGAGGGTTAGAGAGATGTTGACATTTTAGCACCAAATGAACCTTTCTCCTTGATAGGAAAAGAAGGATTGAAAGACTTTCAAAAGAACATGAGTTTCTCAATATTTAAGGAAGCATCCTACATAAAATCTTATCACAGGCTGCCAGAGATTCTGTTTCAAACTTTGGGACACATTGGCATCATGTTTTCAAGTCCAAGCTCTTGAGGGAGAGACAAGCTGAATTTAAATCCAGAATTTTGGGCATGCCTGGCTGGCTCGGTTAGAAGAGCATGCAATTCTGGATCTTGGGGTCACGAGTTCAAGCCCCATACTGGATGTAGAAATTACTTCAAATAAATAAAAAAATTTTATAAATCCAGAATTTCTCCTTCACTTACTAGTTATTCACTGTTACCCTGCCTCTATGAATTCGTTTCCTTACCTATAAAATGATAATAAAACCTCCTTCACAGACCTGGTAGTTATTTAAATGACATAATGCACTTATAGCCCTTGCATGTATAGATAAAGGCATAATGCCCAGCACATGGAATGTGCCTCAAAAATGATGTCAGTCACTTTTAAAGCAGAAAGGCACTGTAGTAACTCTGATATCAGGACACTTTATGGAACTGTTAACTTTCTTCCTCCCCACCTCGAAGTTGAGAGACTTGGCCTTGACCTAACCTCTTCACTTTTAAAGATTTTTTATTTATTTATTTGACAGATAGAGATCACAAGTAGGCAGAGAGGCAGGTGGGGGGCGGTGGGGGGGGCAGTGGGAAGCAGGCTCTCCGCTGAGCAGAGAGCCTGGTGCGGGGCTCAATCCCAGGACCCTGGGATCATGACCTGAGCCAAAGGCAGAGGCTTTAACCTACTGAGCCACCCAGGCACCCCCCCCTTTTTTAAGTTTTTTTTATTTTTTTAGTAACCTCTTCACTCTTGAGGTACAGAAAAATAGCACTGAACTTTTATTTCAACTATGGAATCAGTATCACAATTCCTATCTAAGTGACTTTGTTGAAGGGGCACAGAAGGGGATCCATGTGGGAATTGTGGGCAAGGTCCCCTGAGCAATAGATACTCAGTCCTGGCTTGCCATAATCGTCATGGTATATCACCAACAGATACTGAGGGATGAGCACCTCCCAGGGTGACAGCCTTGAGAGTACTGTGTGAGGTAGCCTTTGTGAGGGTTAGACCGGATGTCTGCAGCTCATTCTGGGAGGCCATCTGGAAGCTGCAGTTCATGTGAATTGAGCTACTTTATGGCTGAGAGGCACAAGCTAAAAGGAATAAAATTATAACTTGCTCAGAATTGTACTCCATATTTCCCCTTGGCTGCCTGTTTGTTTCTCAGTATAATCTGAGATGTTGACTAAGGTCCACAAAAATCTAGGTGGTTTGGGTACCAAGCTGTCTTACAAACTACCTTTTTCTTTAACTTCCTTGTGGCCAAGATCAGCAAGTATATTTTAGGATTAAACTGCAGAAAGAGTGGAGACGCCTCAGTGGCTCAGTTGGTTAAACATCTAGTTCTTGATCTCAGCTCAGGTCTTGATCTCAGGGTCATGAGTTCAAGCCTCGTACTGGGCCCCATGCTGGGCGTAGAGCCTATTTAAGGAAAAAAAAAAAAAAAACCAACAACTGCAGAAAGAGTGCTCTTTGATGAATGATGCTCATATGTTTAAATGTTCTGATTTGAGAAAACTTGAGTCTCCTTACATATAATTTTTAATGGTTGATTTTTTTTCTTAATAAACTTTGTTTAGATGCAGAGATCTGGGGAAGACATTATTTCAACTCTTTATAGGCACACATTTTTTTTAAAAATTGGTCATCTCTATAAAATTGTAATTGTATATTGAATTATTGCCAAGTTCTCCTAGTTTATTGGGAAACATGAGTTATGGCTAAATTATTAATGTAAGTTAAAACTTAATTCTTGAAATTACAGTTGGGCTTATTTGAATAGAAAGAAGGCCCTGTTTTCCAAATTGCATTTCCATATTACTTTTGTTTATTTTATTTTATCTTTTAAGATTTTATTTACTTATTTGCGAGAGAGAGTGAGCAAGCAAGAGAGAGCGAGAGCAAGCTGGAGCGGGGGAGGAGCAGCAGGCAGAAGGAGAAGCAGACTCCCAGCTGAGCAGGGAGCCCAACTGGGGGCTCAGTCCCAGGACTCTAGGATTATGACTTGAGCCAAAGGCAGACCCTTAACTGACTAAGCCATCCAGGCATCCCGTATTTATTTTATTTTTATTCTTTGGCAAAGATTTATTTATTTGTTTTAGAGAAAGAGCACAAGCATGAGGGGCAGAGAGAGACAGAGAGAGAATCTCAAGCTGACTCTGCACCAGGGGTGGAGCCTAAGGCGGGGCTTGATCTCGGGACCAGGACCTGAGCCCAAAGCAAGAGTCAGAAGTTTAACTGACTGCACCACTCAGGCATCCCCATATTACTTTAAAAATAGCCTAATGTTCCTCACACCAGTCAGAATGGCTAAAATTAACAAGTCAGGGAATGACAGATGCTGGCGAGGATGCGGAGAAAGGGGAACCCTCCTACACTGTTGGTGGGAATGCAAGCTGGTGCAACCACTCTGGAAAACAGCATGGAGGTTCCTCAAAATGCTGAAAATAGAACTACCCTATGACCCAGCAATTGCACTGCTGGGTATTTACCCTAAAGATACAAACGTAGTGATCCGAAGGGGCACGTGCACCCGAATGTTTATAGCAGCAATGTCTACAATAGCCAAACTATGGAAAGAACCTAGATGTCCATCAACAGATGAATGGATAAAGAAGATGTGGTATATATACACAATGGAATACTATGCAGCCATCAAAAGAAATGAAATCTTGCCATTTGCGACGACGTGGATGGAACTAGAGGGTATCATGCTTAGCGAAATAAGTCAATCGGAGAAAGACAACTATCATATGATCTCCCTGATATGAGGGAGAGGAGATGCAACATGGGGGGTTAAGGGGGTAGGAGAAGAGTAAATGAAACAAGATGGGATTGGGAGGGAGACAAACTATAAGTGACTCTTAATCTCACAAAACAAACTGAGGGTTGATGGGGGGAGGGGGGTTGGGAGAGGAGGGGGTGGGGTTATGGACATTGGGGAGGGTATGTGCTATGGTGAGTGCTGTGAAGTGTGTAAACCTGGCGATTCACAGACCTGTACTCCTAGGGATAAAAATATATTATATGTTTATAAAAAATAAAATAAAATATTTTTTTAAAAATAGCCTAATGTTAATGACCCAAATAGGCACCCATTCTTTCTCAGTCTTATGCAATTAAAACAGTATTTTACAGAAGAGAGCTGGCTTGCTGTAGTTACAGTCTTACTTTGGAGAAAAATAAACTGCTTAATTGCTTTTCATTGAGATGAGGCATAGATCCAGATTTTATGCAGCCCAAAGCTTATGCAATTTTGGAGTCCTTCTTGGAGGAAAAAAAAAAAAAAGAGAATACCAAATAATTGACTTTGCCAACTTTACAAAATTATGTGACTCTGTGGACACATTGGTAAGGTCCCCTTACAGGGCTTAGGAACCATCATGGGAAGGGGTCCTGAGGGTTCAGCTGCATTACCTCCATAGTAAAGGCACCTGTGACTAAGATATATTATTGTGGATATTTCTGAGAATGTTCCAGTTTCCCAAATTAATTAAAAACCTTGGGATGGGCAATAACACAAATAATCAGTTAGCTACACAAGATGATGAACACTGTTATTGACAGTGGTCCCTTAACATATTTATTTATTGACGTATGATAAGACAATTAAAATTTCTAAAAATTCTAAACACAATTTTCTAAAAATTCTAACATTTTGCATTTTTTAAAAATTTTTTTCTTTTATTTTTTATTATTTTTTTATTTTTTTAAAAAGATTTTGTTTATTTATTTGACAGAGATCACCAGTAGGCAGTGAGGCAGGCAGAGGAGAGAGGAGGAAGCAGGCTTCCGGCTGAGCAGAGAGCCCGATGCGGGGCTCGATCCCAGGACCCTGGGATCATGACCTGAGCTGAAGGCAGAGGTTTTAACCCACTGAGCCACCCAGGCACCCCACATTTTGCATTTTTCAATGGGAATAGCCAGAATTACCAGTAGCCCTTTCACAAGACGTGAGAAAAATGAGAGCAAGGGATTACACCTATCTGAAAGCACTTTTTCCCCTCAGTATAGATTTTTCCCCTGGAGACCTACTAAGTAAGAGAATTATATCTTAGTTGTATTTACATAATTACATTCTCAAAGAATTACATGCATATATTAGGTTTCACTAGTGGTTGAAAAGAAAAAGAAAAAAGAAAAACAAGAGTAAATCAAGGAGACTAAACTTAAGTAACTTCTCTGTAACTGGGGAAGATCAATTTTCTCGACCGTGCTTTGCTTAGATCTCCAGGATCCAAAAGAAGTAGACAATTTAGATATTTACTGCATGTGGGAAATGCAAGCAATCTCTATAGATGATTCTAGAGGAAACTTTGTTCCTTCCTGAAGAAGAGCTTCCTGAAATAAGAAAAGAAAGTCCTTAATTTTCCATTGTGACAGAGGGACTTGGTCTCTGACTTTCTTGTATGAGGTACACAATTTTAACAGCCTAATGTTTGCTCATGTCTGTCTGTCTGTCTTTCTTTCTTTTTCTTCCTTTCTTCCTCCTCACTCTCTCTTTTTTCTTTTTCTCTCCCTCCTTCCTTCCTCCCTCCCTCCTTTCCTCCCTTCCTTCCTTTCTCCTTCCTCTTCATCCTTCTCTCTCTCTCCCTCTCTTTTCCTCCCTCCATCCCTGCCCCCACCCCCTTCCTCCTCCCTTTCTTCCTTCTTTCCTCTCTCTATCCCTTCCTTCCTTCCTTCCTTTCTTTTCCTTCCTTCCTTCCTTTCTCTCTCTCTTTCTTTTCTTTCTTTCTTCCTTTCTTGAAGATGAAGAATGAAATCATGAGATGGCCAGAAGAGGGAGGAAGGAGAGGGAAGAGGCCAAGAATTAGGTTCCTCAGTTAGACACTGGAGAAGGAAAATAATGAGTTTATTGAATAATAAATTCAACTGAGTCCCCTCATCATCTCTTGAAACGATATTTGGAGCATGGACCCTGGATAAGGGAGAGGTCTGCTGTTTGGGTAAGAGGATTTGGCACAGCCAGAGAGGGCAGGACACACTCCATCTGGTCAGTCTGGGCTGTGGGGGGCCACTGCAATTGCTACAGAGGCTCATTTGGTTCAGGTGCCTCTCCTTGATAATGCATAAGCAATATTTGTGGACTTAGAACACTAAAAATAATAAGAGGGGTTAACTGGGAATGATGGCACCCATATTAAATGATTAATTTATAATTAATTTAAATTTAATGCCCACATCTTGCCTTTTCAACCAAGGATTTGAGACAGCTCAGTAGATACACAGGTAAGAAAGTAAATACCGTGTTTTAAAAACTATTGTCATGGAAAATAGAGTAGAAGGTTGATAATTGTCGTGGTGATGTTGTATCCTGGTCAGGAGGGCACAGACACTGCAATAGAACAGTGAATTTGTTTTGAAGTTTCACAGAGAACAAAGTGAAAAGGGAACTAGGGTCAGTTAAAAATTTTTAATTAACCATGAGAGGAAAAAAACGTTTCCTCTGGGAAGCAAAACTTTCATAAGTTTAGAAAGGAATTTCTCAAGTGAAGCTATTATAAACAATATTCATAGCAAACAAAATAATCAGTTTATAAGCTGCTTTTTATATTGTCTGTTGATGAAGGCCAGCTGAGTTTTCAGAAAGCTGCTGAGTAAAAACAGCTCCACAGGGGGCGCCTGGGTGGCTCAGATGGTTGAGCGTCTGCCTTCGGCTCAGGTCAGGATCTCAGGGTTGTGGGATCGAGTCCCAGTGTCAGGCTCCAGGCTTAGCAGGGAGTCTGCTTCTCCCTCTCCTTCTGCCTCTTCCCCTGCTTGTATGCTCTCTCTCTCTCTTTCTAAAGAATAAATAAAATATTAAAACAAAAACAAAAACAGCTCCACAGGGAGTAATCCATACTATGGAAAGGACCCTATATGGATTACTAAGCGGTTGCACTAAATATATAAATATGAAATCAACACGCTAAAAATAATATGTATTAGTGTAATACCAATACTTCCAATTCTTTCTCAATAAGGTATTGGAGAAACTGGCTAAGAAATGGTTCTGATTTGGGTTTTCTTTTTATCTTTCGCCTTGTTCTTTGTAAACTTCGTATATTGAATAACTGCAAAGGGTTTGTATCTAACTGCTCTGATTGAGATGAAGGGTTGTTTATTTGCTGTATTTAATTTTCTACCACTATTTTCTCTCTCTGAATCATAGGATCTGCGTTAGTTCTTGTGGTAGTTGCTTTTAGAACAATTTGTAAGTAGAGGAGAGACCGCTATACTCTTTGTCATGAGGAAATAAGGCCCAGATAATGTAAGAGTTTGGTACAGGGTCTCACAGCCAATTTGGAGCACTTCTGGAGCTAGAATTCACTGTGCTTTCAATGACATCATAGGCTTTTCCAGTGAAAATCTCTCCCCTTCCTTGACTTCCTAGACATTAGGTTCTTTGGGGATTATCTCAGGCTTATCTGAGGAACTCTTTTCCATTTCTTTTTCTGGACCTTTATTCTACTCTCATCATTTCAGTGTGTTCTTTGACCCCTGGTAGTGTGATACAGTAGAACAGTTACGGATCTTGGTGCCTTACCTGGTTTCAGACTCTGACATATTCTTGTTAGCATTGTGATCTTGGGCAAGGGGCTTCATTCTACCAAGCCTCTCAGTTTCCTCATGTATAAAGTGGGGATGATAAAACCGAACTTCAGATTGCATGAGGATTAAGTGAGATAATACGAACAAAATGCCTATCACAATCCCTCACATATGAGAGATGCTCAGAAATATAGCTCCCTGTCTATTCCCTCTTCCTTGGTGAGCTCCCTAGAGACCCGGACTCCTTGCCTGTATGCAGTTTTGAGAAAGTCACTTAATCTTGTTGATTCTATTTTCTCTTGTCAAAAATGGAGAAAGTTCTTACTATACAACATTGTTGGGAAGATGAAGATGACTGGAAGTCTCCAGGAGGACGGTCAATAAATCTTTGTTGAATCTGAATCTCATCTCCTTCCTGAGTTTCACTTAATTACTACTCCCATGATGACCTCTCCCTGTCGTATTTTCCACACTGTTCTTCTCACTTGAGCATTTGGCTCTATTTCTAACTACTTGTTGGATATTGCCTGGATCATCCACCAAGGGGTATAGTTATTTTTATTTTTAACTTGTTATATTCAGAACTCACCTTCGATCTCTTCCTCATCTTAGATAGTTGACAAGCCCTTTCTCCTGACTGTTACTTTCCCATGTCTTCTCCCATTTCTTCTCATTGTTCTGGTCATTTTCTATTCATTCTCTACCCATCACTGCCATAAACGCTGATTCCTATGCAGTACTTCTCAGTCTCCCTTGCTGGGTGGCTTTTCATTGGAAGCCCTTCTTTACAAGAGAGAAAAAAGTTTATGGTCTTCCAGAGACCGCAGTGCCATTAGATTGGAAGCTGAGACTACCCGCTCGGTTATTTGGGGCTCCTCCTGCCACAGGATGTAGTGGCTACTCACTAAGGAGAAATTTGGTTATTCATTCACAAAATAGTCGATGGAAAACTGTTGTCCTCAGGACTCAGATCCTGCAGGAATAAAGGTTTGGGTTACCCCAACCAATGCTGACCATGAGTAAAGAGAACAT